>NC_089589.1:79248768-79542262 GCF_019320115.1 Miscanthus floridulus
CGTGGTCGTAATGGCGAGCGTAACTCGCTCCCTTGCTTTTAGTTATCTCCGACGTACTACAATTAATAGTAATCCGATTCGGCCCTAGGACTTGGCCATTGTGGACTGAACATTGGTGCGGATATCACCCGCACATAATGAGCCCTTTGTGGCCTAACTTAGTGGATGAGTTAGGATACGATGGTTGTAGATGACGGATGCCAACTCATGTAGGTGAAGCTCATGGCCGCGAGTCCCCCTCACCATGACCATTGGGCTCTACCTTTTTTCTCACGTGTCTATCCTAGCCACCTCGTATGATTGCGCCACCTGGACCATAGCGTTCCATTAGATCTAAGCGGTGACAACCGCATCACTGCGAACCGAGGGAATAGCCTTGTGTCATTTGGTTGCACGGTCGTGGTGCCCTATGAGTTGGTTTGGATCATGGGACTATATCTCTTTTCTCCAACCCTTGTCCATTCCATGACAAGTTGGTCGAAAGGGTGCAGATTCCATTCTTCCCTCTCTCTTTGGTTCTCAATCCTCATCGATCCAGTAAGATGTGGATTGAGCCCCTTGCTTGTTTGGTGTTTATTGCGCTCTTGATTCCATTCCTTTGATTCTCGTCGGCTTCTAGGGCGAGTGGATCAAAGGAAGGCGAATCTCATGTTCTTCTCTTTTGGTTCTTTCATGCTTAAACCCTTGTATGTTTGTACCCAATTGGATCGTAGCATTTCTGTGGTTCCTGCAGTGACAACCACACCGCTAAGAACCCTAGGGAGTCTTAGTGCATTTAGTGCACCTAGGTCCTACAAGTGGATTGGGCACTCATGTCCTTTTGTGTGTCGCTCCTTTCCGATGCCTCGTCCATTGCCATGGCGTATGTATTGGAGGAAGTAGACCATTGCCCTACTTTTCTCTCTTGTTCCACCCTTTCTTGGTCCTCGTCAATTACAATGGCGTATGGATTGAGAGAGACCGGAATTGTATAGCCGCTCCTTTCAATTCATGTCAATCTCTATGACACCCAGATTGAAAGACCATGAGCCGTGGTGTTTGCTTAGGATGAACTGAGGTCTTGGCCATTTATCATGAAGCTATATAGGTCGACCATGGTTGGCCTGGGAAGTACAGGCTAGGTCTTGACTTAAGCCCGTGCTTAGTGAACAACCACTCCTATTTCTTTGGCCCATGGATCGGACATCAGCCGAGAGGGCCAAGTCATTTCCTCTTTGTGTTCCTTCTGGGTCTTGTCACCTTTTTGGAATATTGTTTGTTCTCTAGCCTTGAGTGTGTTTTGGAGGTAATTGCCTCGAGGACAACGTTGGATTGGAACCCAATGGAGAAAGAGAACGTGATCGACGACAGGACCCTGGGAAGGGGAGACCTTGCTGATCGACTACATCAACTAACGAAGATTTGTACCACTACTACCTCGACATCGCAGGTGTCATGGCAGCACCCTCTTTTAGAGAATCCTATTAGACATTGCATAATATCTAGAACTACTAGCGCTTTATAATTATTCCTTTGCTAGTACTTTGATGCATGCTACTACCTAAGCCATTATTACCCTGATGCAACCCACTCTACCATGTCGCCCTGCTTTGCGCATTCGCTCGCTTATTTGCCTGCTTGCTTGCATATTACACCATTATATTTATTATTAACTCCACTTCGCATTATATCGGGGATATGATGCTGGTGGTGAACCCCCTGGGAATGGTTTGGCTATGGGTGCCGAACTTGGTGGTGTGTGAGCGTGCTGCGTGTGTCTTGGGTGCGTGGAGAGTGAGGGTTGTGTCGATCAAGCTAGAATAACAATGAGCCTAGGGTGAGTCTTGCTAAGTGGTGCTACCTGGGCACTTGGATATGGAATACCTGTGGCGGGTAAATGGTAATTGGAGGTGCCCTTGGGTGTGAACCTTGGAGAGGTGGAGCCCGGGGTAGAGGTGCTGTGGTGGCACATAAAATGGAAACCCTAATGAAGACATTCTAGCTTGGTCAATCCCTAAGGACTTACTAGTACTCAGACTCACCGGGAATCCCTTACATCCCACTCGCCCTATATGGTGCAGGACGGTTGGACTACTTGGTAGAACAATGCCACTACTGCTAGGCGAACATGTGCACAGAGGTACGGGGCGTGTGGTTCTCCCCCACACCCTTCTGAGACTTTAGGAGGCCTTGTGGACCTGGCTCTTAACATCCGGAGGGCCCCGGCTCTGTCTACGACTCATAGTATTAGCCATCCCAGACTAGACTTGGGATGTTCTAGGGCTGAGAGGTAGGGTGGCATCGTTCTAGGCTAGCAAGCAATCGGAATTCTACCTAGGAGATTCTAGACTCTGAGGATGGCTAATCTTGTGGGTATGTAAAACCTCTGTAGAGTGTTTGATTGATCGATCAATACATATGCCGACTTGTCGGCTATGGACCTTTCCTAGGTTTCGCTTAAACTAGATAGGAGATGAGTCCTTTTCTCCCTCTAGGGTTGGGGTATTTTCTAGTCGTGAGCCTTGGGGGCCGTGGGCCATTGAGACAAGGCTAAGAGGGAGTTGGCCTGTTGACCTAAGTGTGTGAGATGAGATATGGTGTGGTGGTGTGGAGATGGTTTGGTATGGATGGTTGGTGGATGGATATGAATGGTGTGGTGGTGAATGTGTTAAAAATTGGATATTATTATTATATTACTAATGTTATGTACCTCTCATGTGCTAAGGATGCAAACCACAGCCAAATATTAGGATCGCCAGATCCCTTGTTTATCTTTTTCACCAAAGCTTATCGGTGCTGACCATGGCCTGCACACATCTGGCGGTGTGCAGAATTCCTGCTTCTTAGAGATGCTAACTTTAGAAGGATTAGAAGATCTCATGCCTACACTCAAGTTTGGTTCAGAGATGGAATCTACGCTGCACTACGCCAACTCTGATGATGCCCGTGAAGGAGGAGCCTTCACTTGATAGTCTTCCGCTAGATTAACTCTATAATAGGTGTGTTCCCCAGTGATGTAATATCTTGTATTCTTGAGATCTTATGATGTATGACCGTGACATCGACTAAAATATGATAATATGATGGAATCAGTTCTTGGTTTCATCATATTAAAATTTATTCTATGGATTTTCCCTTCAGGGAAAATTGAGGATGTTTCAATACCAGAGCCTTGCCCCATGTCCATTCAGTGGTTGTGACTTCTTCATCTTCATCAGAGTCTGCATCATGGGGATCAGTCATAGCAGCAGTCCCCTTCAAATACTTCTCTTTGTGTAGGGTCCGGTGCTGACTTTCAAAAGCAGACACTCTCTGAACTAAATGGGCCAAGCTTTCAAAGTCCTGGCCTTCAAACTTCTCTCTAATCAATGGAGACATCCCTTGAAGGGCCAATCTAGCCAATTAACCATCAGACAGATTTAATGAGTAGCAATGGCTCCTTACTTCTTTGATCTCTGAATGAACTCAGAGCCTAACTCATTGCTTCTTTGCCTCTGTTTGTCAGATCTGTAAGCTTATTCTCCCCTATCCCACTATAGAAGTATGTGTGGAACTTGTTTTCTAGATTGGCCCACCCAGTGATGGAGTTTGGTTCGAGCGAAGTAAACCAACTGAAGGCTGGTTCGGAGAGGAACAAAGGGAAGAACCAAACTTTATGTGCCTCCTCAACAGATGCATCTTCGAGCTGAATGAGATAGCGGCTGATATGTTCCATGGTAGTCATCTCATCTACCCCGATAAAGTTGGAGAAGTCCAGGACCCTGTAGCATGGAGGGAGTTGCACAATACCATACCAAGCAGGGTATGGGTGCTGGTAGGAGCCAACTTGCCATTTGGGCTTCAGACCAAACTGGCTCTACATCATAGCAACTATCATTTTAGTGAATTCGTCAGCATCCATGCTAATGGCTTCCTATGTCGACTGTCCTTGGGCCTATGCTTGAGATCCTTGTGCTTGAGCTTGTTGACCCTGAGCCTAAGACTGTTGTCCTTGAACTTGTAGCTGTTGTCCCTAGGCTTGAAGCTACTAAATGTTGTAGTTATAAGGATTCTGATACCCAGGGTGTGGCATCATCTCATACATGCTAGTGTCAGAAATTGGATGATAACTTTCTAGATAGTTGATTTGGGCCTTATGAGTGGTATATCATTGTAACCAACTATTGAAGAAGTTAGAACCGACATCCTTGGTGATCCATTGTACTGATGGAGCAATTTTATAGGCCGACTAAGGTGTCTGATAGGAAGTAGTGAACTTTCCCTGAGACGGCTGTTGCACAACCTATTGACTGATCGGCGAGGTTGGCTGCTGGACTGAATAAACTTGGTTTTGTCTAGTTGGAAGCTGATTCGTCTTTGTGACAGGGGCACTTGGAGATTGCTGAGATGGTGGTTGCCCCCCTGTCATCTGACCTTGACCTTGCCCCTTGCCATTAGCTGAACTTGAGGGTCTAGGGCTTCTCATCCAGAAGGCAGCTGCGCTAATGGCTACTGATACTGCCCACCATTTGGCTATTGACTGGAGCTAGTCACATTGCTTCCCACAGCCGAAGGGTTGAAGCCACTAAAGTATGCCGGTCCCATTTGATCAACTAGTGCCCCAAAGAAGATTGACTTCATAACATTACCAACCATATTGGCAAGCATCTAATTGTGATTTGTAATGACTTCATCGATAGTCTTGTGGATCATCTGGGTGACAAGTCTAGCATCAGCTTCTTCATCTAGATCGCTCTATCCATGCAGGAGAACTCTTGGCAGCGGGGTGTTCTGAATGATGGATTCACATGTCTTGCTATAAGACAGTAGGCACTTCTCTTTAAATTCTTCCGCTGCCTACTTAATGAGCGCCTTCTGGTCGTTAGACAAGTCCTTAAGGTTGACCTTGAGGATGGAGTTGTTGTTTTCCATGTTGATGATTGCGGTCGACTTCTGATCAAATGATTGTGGTTCCACCGAGCGTGCCAGCCCTGTGTCGATGCCAAAAATTCGATGCTAGGAACACAGTGATCAACACCAGGGAGAGGCCCACACAGAGCAGATCCTGAGCTTCTCTCTGGGCTTAGGAACGGTACCATCAGACTGGACAATCGTGACCTCAGGGGTGTGCTAGTCAATTTGACCTACATTTGACAAGGGAGCTAGATTGATCAGTTATTTAAGGTGGAACATTGTTGATGATAGTTAACAACAATTATAAACCATCAATATAACATACATAAGGGCATAAATATAATCGCCAATGAAGGTCTAGGGGATTAAAATAACAAATTCCACAAGTTTTAGTGAATCTGTATTTTCTATAGGGTTTATCTAGAAAACCATCAAGGTGGACCAAGATGTCAGATTTAATTGCGCTTATCCACAGCGAAATGAACACTAGAAAGTTCCAAAAGGCTCGAGAGGACTCCCCACACCTATAGGCCGGCTGGCCCCTGGGCCCCATCTGTTAGCCCTTCATTGTTATGTCGGTTCTCCACCACCTCCTAGGTTGCATCTACATGATCCTTTAAGTCGGTTTGATCCAAGGGCTCATGTTGGACGCTCCAGCCTATATATAGCAGCCCCTGCCACCTCCAGGCATAACCCCAGTCATCAAGTCATTTGAGAAGATAGAAACCCTAATCATCCTTAGAGCTCTACCATATTCTAGGGCCTTGCTAGTTAGGCTAGGTCTAGAGGGAGGCAAGCAGGCTTCGCTTGGATTCCCGATCGTGTCTAGAACGTGTTTTGGTATAATCTTTATACCCCCTCTCTTTTGTACCTCCATTATTTTTATATGCTAGTTACAATTGTTATGACAATATTAGTATTCATCTTATTCATGTTCTTCATTATAATGTTCAACGTCTACTTTGATTATATACTTAGTATAGCTAGTTTATTATTATGTTTATGCATAAGTTCGTATAGCGCTCGCTCTAAAGTACATGGGGTGGGTAGTCGATAGTGTGTAAGCATGGTGCTTATACGTTGTTTACCTACATATACACCCTATATTCTAGGTCATGTGGTAGATCATGGATGTGACACTCCCGTTGAGTTGTAGTCCACTCCCCGAATATAGGTGCAAGTAGGGTCTGGTTACGAAGGAAGAACATGCTCTATTCTTAATCTTCCTTAGTAATATCCCTTATGTGTAGATATAAAGATAACCTGAGCCATGACTACTAGGTGTAATTGCACTAATCAATGTATGCTTTGACTTGTAATTAGGAATGACTTAGGAATTATTCCTCTAATATTCTACCTAACCATACTAATGCCATAGAAAGGAGTACTCTGAGTGATTTATCATTATTGATGATCAATACTTATCATATATATATATATATATATATCTTATCCTATGACTTACCCTTGTTATGAGTAGAATATTGGTTATGGTTTACTTCTCCATCAATAGTATAAGTTATCAATGCATGTCCATGCTAGACCTTCCCTGTGGTAAAAATATAAATAACGATACCTGAAATACTCCTGGGTGAAGTGCTACAATGGTATAATTATCTATGCGCTTGCGGATTCCTTTCATATATATATATTCATATCTATTCTTCCTAGTCACATAAATTAATAAAGAACTACTTAGTATTATTCTAGTAGTAATGCTATGTAGTACCAACAAGCATCTCTGGCATCATCACTAGGGATGACAACCTAGTAAAGTAATGCTAGGAGATATAGGTTTATAATGGGTGGCTACTAAACAAGTGACAAGTTAATAAATACCAACAAACATTTCTAGCGCCGTTGCCGGGGAAGGTAGCTAGGCAAAGGAAGTATTGATAAACTTGTACTTATTGATGTGATTGAGATAACAATTGACCTCTGCTCAAATAGGCCTACCCTTGTTTTGTCTACTTTTATATCTTATGTAGGGTAATGTATGACTGGTTTTTGTAACACCCTAGGTGTTAGGCTTGCATAATTTGACTTGCATTGCATGAACATACTCATCGAGCATTCATATATATGCTTTTACATATGAAACATACAATTGAAACATGTGAAATATGCCATGTTATTTTATGTTTCCATATGTGTATGCTTATGGTCATGTGTGAATAAGTGTAAGTGGTCGATGATAAAGCACCTTAGCTACAATTAGGGTGACTAATGGAACAATGTTCATGTAGATCACTTTATCTAATTAAGCTCCTAAGTGATGATATGCTTGTTGACCTGGGAAGTATTATATGTAACCAATGTATGAAATGCTTGTGTGACCTTAGGAATAACTTAAACATGTTTAGAATGTCACTATGAACAACTTTGGTATTCATGACTAAGGCTAGTTTGGTCTCTAAGTCATAGTTATAGTGTAAGTCATCATTTGAAAGTGGTATGTTTGACCTAGGTTGAACTATGTCATAGAGCCTTTGCATGGTTGTGTACACTAAATCAAAGTTGTAGTATTTGATTAGAGCAACAACTTCTATTTTTGGGTCATAGGCTAGTTCAACTCCTAACATGCTTGAATTTGGCTCACAAGATCAACATTGTGCTATTTTTCACACTTGACAAATTTTGCTAAGTCATTTGAGCTAACAGTGTTGGTGTACCCAACTTTGTGAGGATTTAACTCCAAAACCATTGCAAATGAGAAGATGGTTTCTTAAGCAACTTTGTAGCTGGTATATAGCTCTACAATTTCTGTTTTGGCAGTGTGCACAAATTCGTTTTGGTTTAGGAGATTGGAAGGCTTGAAAACTCGCTGTCAGGCTCGCCATCGGGCGCTGATGGATGCCTCATCACGCGCCGTCATGGCTGACCGCGGGCAGAGATAGGCCGCCACGTGGCCACCGCTAGCTAGTGTTGGGCCCCCATTGACGTGCGCTAGCACTTGATATCTGAGATGCTGCGCTGCCGATTCCACTCACTCGCGCTCACTCTCTCCCTCTCCACTGCCCTCACTCGCCCTAGTCGTGGAACCATCGAGCGCCGCCGAGCACCTGCACCACTCCGCTATCACCTAGCGCCCGCTCCCTCGCGCCATTGCCACCTCCATTTAGCCAGCAGCTTTGCCGTGTTCCCCTCGACCTCCTCAACGCGTTTATTGTGCCAGACGAGCTATGGTGAGGGCGAAATCACCGTTTCCGTCCTCGCCGAAGAGCTCGGCTACCACGACCGCCTCCATGGCGAGCTCGCCGCTGCTTGGCTCGCATGCGCATTGCTTTTGATTCCACATGTTAGAACTTGGTCAAGGTGTAGACTAGCTAGTGGCATGACCTCACCGCGAATGGATGCTTTGCCGACGTGGAACACGACACGCAGCACCGCCGCGCTCTCACTGCCGCGCCACCACGCACGCGAGCAGATCTCGTCGATGCATCTCGCCTAGCCTAGGTTGTCGCAATATGGTCGCGTCGTCACCACAAAACTCGTGCGCTCCTCGCTTGGACTTGCCGTGGCCGGAGACGGTAGGCGCACCTCCGCACAGCGCCGTCGTGCCGCCATGGCCGGCGACGAGCATGCTCCGTACGGGTTGGTGTGTAGATCACGATGGTGTGGTTAGTTTCACTGGAGTGCTCGCCATCGATGAGATAACGCTGACCGACCACCATGCCCTGTCTTCAGGTCACTGATCGGTGTACCCTGCTGACCCATAGGTCCCCTCTATCAGCGATTGCGATTTAGGGTTTCTGTTATTTCTTTTACAGATTTTTGTACTAACTTTGAAAAATGATAAGTTGAGTTGTAGAGGTCCAATTTTGGTGTACCAAATTTTGTTGTGTTCATTATGAACTGTAGTATTTTATAAAAATATGATATGTACAGTTTCTAGTATTTTTATTGGTTAATAAAATATAGCTAGATAAGTGCTTTTTGAATGTTTACAATTTTGTAAAATGTGTAACTTGAGCTAGGGATGTGATAAAATTTTTATTCCAATTTGGCTGGTCTTGTATTGACATGCTCTAGCTAGGAAAAATAATAAACTTGTAGTATACTTGATTGAAATATGATCTTTCTATTTATCTATTAATAAATGGTGTTTTCTAAAGAAAATTATAGGGACAAAAATAAGTAACATTTTGCCCTGCAAATTTTTGTACAGTAGTATGGCACTAGTATGAAGCTAATAAAAATATAGAATTTGTTGTTTGACACTTTTCTATAGGGTTAACTATTTTCACTAAAATAGACCTTGCTAGATTGTCATTTTTGTAAAAGATGTTATACATGTCCAAATGGTATGAAATTTTTACAGTAGTCTATTGTGAGCACTTGGAAGCTACTATAATTTTATGAGAAGTTATTGTGCACATTTGGTATATGTTTGTTATTTCCCCTAATTATCTAATTAAATTAATAAAGGCATTTAAATAATTAAATTATGATTGACCATGATGTTTTATATGGTGCTTGTGATGCATAGTAACTGTTGATGTTCATAGTAAGGCTTAGAAGCAATTGGTTGTATGCAACTAATTAATTATTGCTCTATAATTCAAATAAATGGTTGCATGTATAGTTTTGGTTTAGTGGATAATTTCATGTAGATAATGGTATTTTCTATAAAACTTGTTAATAAAAAGTTGTAGATAACTTACTTATCTACCTTGTGTTAAATTTTCATAGTCATAGGCCTTTGGGTTTAAGAGTTTTGGCTGTTAGAAGTTTGTTGTCCGAATTGTTTACTTTCTGGACAGATTTGTTTGACTGAATTGTTTAACCTAGATAACTGTTGAATCACATCAAGGATATTTAAATAAAGTTGTAGACAATTTCATAAGCTTTCCAGAATGTGCACAACCATATTATTTCGATGTATATAACTCCAGTTATGGTTAAAACAATTAGCTGCTATTTTGTAGTTTAGAAAATAGATTGCAGAAGTGTTTGCTTAAGTAATAAAGAAGAGATATATACCAACTCAGTAGGATAGGATGCACTTGTTATTATGTTAATACCATGTTGTTGATAATACCTACAAGGATGCATTCATCACATTCTGTCATATTATACGTGTCATCATACAAGCATTCGCTATATCTTATTCCATGCTCATGCATATAGGATCGACCGAGAAGATAACATTGCTGGAATTCAACAAAGAAGAGGAAGGGGATCAGCAGGAGACTCCTCAAGCCCCAGCTCTAGGTGAAGAGGAGCAGACTCCCAAGGAGCTCCTTGAGTACCTAGATCACCGACCCACCTCTTTCTTCAAAGGCAAGCCCCGGAGCATTCTAAGTCTCCCATGTTTTACAAAATACTACTTGAGTCCTTTATGATTGATGCATTAGGTTATAAGAGTTGACTAGAAACACTTGATGCATGGAACTACCTTGTCTAGATATATACACCTTTAACCCTGTGTAGGTCTAGGATTGAATATATGCTTGGCCATGCTTAGACCGGTAGAAGTCGGTTGATTTCCTGTCACCTGCAAGATATAATTGGATACCGAAGAACGGTTGGCTATATTTGCTATCGAAGAAAAGAACCATGGGGTAAGGTAAATGGAGGCTAGGTGAAGTCTGTGTGTAGGTCGACTCATATGATTCCATCTGTGCTGATTAAGGACCGTACCGTTGTTGGACCTTTTGACGAGATTGAACGCATGCCTATCACTTAGCTGGCCAGATAACACATTTCGACCATGAAGCTGAGTAGCTCAACTCAAGACAGGCCTCATTCTATAAAAGTACACACTCTGAATGGTAGTAAGGATGTGCGGGGATCTAGCCTTGAGTCCAAGGGCAGGGTAGTCCTGATCGTCCTAGCAACTGGTTATCCCTGATTGTGCGGCGCTGGTCGAACCCATGAAATGTGTACCAGAGTTATACCAAAGGTGACCGTTGATCTGGTCTGCCTAGGTTTGTAATAGGAATAAATTCCTAGCTGGTTGAAATCGATTCAAATTGTCGTCTCTCCCGGATAGTGAGAAACTTGGCTAGCTCCAACATCGTAGTAATTGTATTATGGAATATGATGGTTCGGATAAACATGGAATTACTACATTGGCTTTGGTTACTATTGTATGCTATTAAATGATATACCACATGTTTGGCACAGGATAGTTGCTAATCTAGAGATGAATAGCTATAATTAACTTGATGACCAAAGTATAATTGTATAACCGAGTTAATCGCTTTTATGCAAAATGTTGTCAAGCTAACTCCACTTATAAAGCCTTGCATAATCCTTGGAGTCAATTTATTTCTGGTTTATGATGGGTAAGTCTAGCTGAGTACCTTTTCGTACTCAGAGTTTTATTCCCATTGTTGTAGATGGTACCGTCTATCACGGCTATTGCAAGAACTGCTTCTATCCCACCGTGGATGAGGAGTGAGCCTTGGGTAGGCATCTTAATAATCTTTCTTATATGCTTTTGTGGATTGTGATCATGAGTTGACACTGTATTTGAACTATGTTGACAAATGCTAGTTTCAAACTTAATTTGCTTCCGCTACTATCTATCGAACTTGGTTTGTAATAACTCTATTTCATACTCTGATGAATGAACTGTATCTGTGAACTTTATGTAACATGTGACATATATGTTGGATCATGTGTGATCTTGGTTGTATGTGGATCGTTTATCGAGACCCATCGTGGTACTCGATGGACTACTGGGTTTATATGGGCTCAAGTATGACAGTGCGACTGCTTGTGGGCTACCATTATACTTGTGCTCTTATAAATTGGTCGGTTCTACGACAGCTGGTATCAAAGCAAGATTCAATATTAATTGCCACATGTGTATTTAAAACAAAGGTTTTTGTTTTCCAAAACCAGTTTCTAGCAACTAATAGCTATATAAATAGGTATTTGAAATCTAGAGTTGAAATCTAAAGTATGCCAATGATCACTTTCTTTATGCCCAGTTAAGGACTCTTAGGTGGCTATTTAAGTACTAACATGGGGGTTTTTACTTTCGTTGTCCATACGGCGTGCTATTGTATGGATGCCATTCACTTGAGTGGTAATGTATGGATCAAATGCCTCTATGCCAAGGTAAGAAGGTAAGTTGATGAGTGGCATGACCGCAAGATGTGAGCGTGCGGTAGGGGAGTGCTAGCTTTGGTACGACTATGTATGCATGCGTGCATGTGTATATGGTGCATATTTAATTGTGGGTAATAAATTGTCATCGGGTAGCTTTGATACGGAAGTATATGTTTGAGTATACATATATGAAAGTATTTAGATTACAACTTAGAGCCCAGATTTACATTCTGCATATATAATTGTGGGGTTGGGCTGAAATGAAATTCTTGTGCAGGTACACTAATAGCGAAACGTGTAGCCCGACTAGCTACGCTATATATGAGAGAACGTATGTATGCCACCGTGTATGTCATTAGAAATAATTTTTCCTAAGTTTGTAAGGACGTACGGAACGTGCATGCATCATGATAAATTATTATTCAATACTTGCATTGTTCCTCCCCTTATAGATCTCTTACTCGGTTATGTAACTCTTACCCATTTTGACTTTGTCTCACAAGAGTTGCATATGTTGTTGGTACAGATGGCAGCACCAGCTGGAAGTGATAGTTTCCTAATGATGTTTGGAACTCCTACCTTGATTTAGAGAATCTTGCACTATGTGGGGTATTATGAACCACCCCTCTATCACTAGAATGAAGTATACCTGGAGGGACAACCATGGTATGAAGTAAGGCTGACCATACCGGCTCGTACCCAAGCACCCTTCTGGCAAGAATGGAAAGCAAAATCTGAAGGAAGAACTCCTTGGGAGGCTGCCCAAGTAGTAGCCTTCGAGGTACTAAGTCAGATTTGTTAGCAGCATGGGGATGAGCTTACCGGCAGTGCCGCTGGTGTTTTTCCTTGGGTGGATCCATCCATAGTAGTATGGCACAACGCAATCGCAATGTGTTGATATGAGATCGGGATGAGCGAACAGATAGTTCTAGTCCTGCTATGAGCGCCATGTTTGTAGTAATGAAGATGCTCTACACTCATCAGGACACCAGTGACTTCTGACAGGAGTCCTATACCACTTGCATGGATAAGCTCATGAGAGCCAAAGCCGCACAATGTAAGCTTAAGAAGTGTGTGTGCAAGCACAAGGCAGCAAGTGAGGCTCTATGGGAAACTGATCAAGCCTATGTAGCTTTGGAGAATCTCCACACTCAAATGGATCAGGTTGATCAGCAGAGAGCTACCGCCCAAGAGGCAAGTGCAGATGATCAAGCAATGTTAGTAGGACTGCGAGAGCAGCTAGAGGCCACCCATGTTGAGGTGTTCATAGCTACGCACCAGCGGATCCTAGCAAACAACCGTGCAACTTTAGCAGAAGTAGAATGAGACAGGACCCATGCCATGAGCATCCAGTAGGACCGTGTTGAGATGTTGTTGCGCCAGTAGCTTGCGTAGACCCAGCATGTAGTGATGGATCTTTAGCATGAGGTGCATTATCTCAACAACCAACTGCACCCGATCTTTGATGAGGAAGAAGAAGATCTAGAGATGTTAGTTGAAGATGATGGCTGGGACAAGGAAGAAGTGGAGCCAGAGAATGAGGATGATCCTATCTCCAACCTCGACAATGATCATAATGAAGATTAGAATCGCCTAGTGCCTAGTTAAAGTGCTAGATGTAATGGGGACGGGGATCCTGATCTTCCGTCAGGTAGAGGTAACTATCATTGTGGCGGAGAATGACACATCAATCTGGCTTTAGATCGAAAGATCGAACCCTACAATCTTAGCACCATAGCTCCTCTGGTTATCAACCAAGTCACAGACCAGGTTGACCTCACCAAGAAGGCTAATCCCTACCTGCGTAATGAAGAACACAAGCAAGAACAAGAAAGAACATAACCAAATTGTAGATGAATGATTAATCTCACGAAGTTGGGGGTCTCAAACCGATGAACGGCGAAACTGTTCTTGACAGAATAATCTAAGCAAAACCTAAAACCTAATGATGGCAGTGGCGTATGATTATAAAGGTCTTAGGGTCGTCGCCTACCCTAGATGCACCCCCTAATGGGCCCAAACACGATACACGGTCCAACGGACCAAAAGATGGTGTCGCAGTACCCTGGCAGATTCTGGATGCTGAATTGTTTCAACGATTCCTGTTGATTCTGAAGGGCTTTTGATGTGGGACCACATGGATTGGTTTCCTTATCAAATTATCTTTCCAACCATATGTGGATCGTCAAAAATGGAGTCTGGATGCATCCTGAGTGACCAGTTTAAGGTAGACTGGTCCTGGAGGCCGAGGCAGACTCGAAATCATGTTGGACCGGGCCTCTGATTTCTGTTGGACGTCCTTGCTGGTCATCTTCGCCTCCACCATGTCCTCTAAGTCCTTCATAACCCTCTCCAATGTTCCTAAGCAAGATAACATCATTAGGTAGTAGTCTATTCTCAAAAGTATAAAAAGGATCGCTTAAGAACGAGCTCACCTCTAAATTGAGTTGACACATTCGAGCCTAGGTCATTGGACCTTGCATGACGGTTGGAGGATCAGCGGGTACATCCGAAGGAGTGATGTCCTCATCAAGATGTATCCCCATTATTTATGTAATGGACTTGTAGTTGAAGTTGGTAATTGTGATTTGCCTTTCATGTAATATTGGTACTTTGCATGTTATTTCACGTTGGGTTGATCGTTAATGAAGTTCTAGTTCGTTTTATTGGTGATTATGACTTGTATGATAACACGCTGCGAGCCCAAGAAGTGATCAAATTGGTGATGTCTTGTTGCAAGAATGAATTATTATGACTCTATTTTATTGTATGAATTTAAGATTCTCTCCAGTAATTTCAGTTTGCCATGATTATACAACTCATCTGCAATCTCTTAATATCATCCAATAATCACTTATTGTTGCAACTTTGCAGATGACTCGCACTCATGCTGGAGCAGGCAGCATCCAAGCGGGCAATGACAGTGACTTACCACCACCGCTACCACTGTCTGCTAATGAGTTCTTTGCACAAATTATGGGAAGTTAGAGAACTATGGAGGAAACCCTGCGCCTCATTGCACAGAACACAGCTCGCGCCCGCCAGCAACAATAGGGGCTTGAGCCAAATTAGTACAACACTTTCAAGGATTTCCTAGACACCAAGCCTCCTATTTTTAAGGTGGCCGAAGAACCACTCTAGGCAAATGAATGGCTCAACACTATTAAGCAAAAGTTCTGTCTACTAAGGGTTACAGAACATCAGAAGGTAGAATATGCATCCCATCAGCTATAGGGACTAGCCGGGATATGGTGGACCCATTTCCTATCTTCTTTACCTGCCAATGCACATGTTACATGGGAGCAATTCAAGCTAGCCTTTAGGGGACACCACATTCCCCCAGGCTAATGCGTATGAAGGCAGCTGAGTTTATGCGACTCACACAAGGGACCAAGACCCTTACTGAGTACATGCATGCTTTCAATAATCTATCCTGATATGCCCCAGGTTTTGTTGATACTAAAGAAAAGAAGATAGAAAGCTTCAAGAGAGGTCTTGGCACGAAGCTGATGAAAACTATGGCCAACTCGAGGTGCACCACATACAATGAGTTCATTAGTGATGCCATGACTCAGGATAATCACAACAATTTGCATGCGGCAGCAAAGGGCCACAAGAGGGCAGCCGAGGCAAGCGCCTCATGGTCTTCTCAGTCTAGAGCTCTAGTGGTAGCTAGGCCACAGTTTTGACCACCAGCGCCCAAGTTCAATCCTCCTCCACCAAAAACTCCAACCAACTGCCCTCAGAAGGTGTTTTGTAAGGTGTTCACCATTGCCTTACCCAAGGGGAATGGAGGGCAAGGAAGCTCAGTAGGACCCAAGAGCAATCAACCCTACTTCAACTATAATCAGTTGGGCCATTGGTCCAAAAAGTGACCCCATCCTAAGAAGAACAACAATTAGATCTAGGAAAATCAGAGGCAGGCAAATCCTAAAGCATGTTCTGGATACATGCATTATATTGCTATTGAAGAGGTTCCTATGGGAGAGGTTGTCACCACTAGTATGTTACTTGTTAACAAACATCCCGCCATTGTTTTATTTGATTCTAGAGCTTCTCATTCATTTATGAGCCAAGCATTTGCATCTAGATATGATCAGAAAGTAATTGAGGTAAGCAAGGGAGGTTATAGTATAAGTTCAACTGGGGCTACTATCTCTACAAATAAGATGGTTAGAGATGTGCTCATCTCTATACAAGAGAGGGAGTATACGATGGATCTAATAGTATTGCCCGAATTATCTATAGATGTGATCTTAGGCATGAAATGGATGAGCGATCATGGGGTTCTCATTGACACTAGCACTCATACAATTATGTTGAGAGAACCAAAGGGAGGTAATGCTTTCCTAGTACCACTTTCCTAGAATTTTGAACTCCAAAACTTGTCTTGTGCTATCCAAGCCACTACCCTTTGTGATATTCTAGTGGTTTGTGAGTTTCCTAATGTATTCCCAGATGAGTTATCGGGTTTACCACCTGATAGGGATGTGCAATTTAAGATTGAGTTAGTGCCAGGTACGACACCTATCTTAATGAGACCCTATAGGATGCCACCAAATGAGCTAGCTAAACTTAAAATTCAGTTACAAGAACTATTCAACAAAGGTCTCATTCAACCTAGTTCGTCTTCATGGGGATGTCCAACTTTATTTGTAAAGAAGAAGGACAAGTCCTTGAGAATGTGTGTGGATTATAGGCCACTTAATGTCGTGACCATTAAAAACAAGTATCCTTTGCCTCATATCGATATCTTGTTCGATCAGTTGGCAAAAGCAAATGTATTATCCAAGATTGACTTGAGGTCAGACTATCATCAGATAAAGATCAGGCCAGAAGATATACCAAAAACCGCTTTCTCCACTAGGTATGGCTTATATGAGTATTTGGTCATGTCTTTCGGACTGACGAATGCTCCTGCCTACTTCATGTACTTGATGAATTTGGTATTCATGCCCGAGCTCGACAAGTTCATGGTCGTGTTTATCGATGATATCTTGATTTATTCGGAGAATGAGGCAGATCATGCAGAGCAATTGTGAGTTGTTTTGTCCAGATTAAGGGAAGATAAGTTATATGCAAAGTTTAGCAAATGTGAATTTTGGTTGAGCAAAGTACCTTTCTTGGGTCACATCTTATCAAGAGATGGAATATCTGTAGACCCATCTAAAGTACAAGAGGTCATGGATTGGAAGGCCCCGACTTCGGTTCATGAACTTCAGAGTTTTCTAGGGTTAGCAGGTTACTATCGTCGTTTTATTCTGGATTTCTCCAAGATAGCTAAACCCATGACTAGACTCCTTCAGAAAGATGAAAAGTTCAGATGAACACCAGAGTGTGAAGCAGCTTTTCACACCCTAAGGACCCTGTTAACTATAGCTCCTATTTTAGCACAACCCGACATTGAAAAACCTTTCGATGTGTTCTCTAATGCATCGGGTATAGGTTTGGGGTGTGTGCTCATGCAAGAAGGAAGAGTTATTGCCTATGCTACTCGACAATTGAGAAAACATGAAGTCAACTACCCTACACATGATTTAGAGCTTGCAACAGTTGTTCATGCATTAAAGATATGGAGACATTATTTGTTGGGTAATGTATGTCATATATATATATACTAACCACAAAAGTCTCAAATATATCTTCACTCAACCTGAGGTGAACATGAGACAATGAACATGGTTAGAGCTGATTAAGGACTACAATTTAGAAGTGCACTATCATCTAGGGAAAGCCAATGTTGTAGCAGATGCACTTAGTTGGAAATCTCATTGCAACACTTTGGAAGCATTGTTGGAAGATGGATTTAATCGGTTACATCCTATTGTGCTGCACAATATCGCTATCAGTTGTTCATTTGAGAGCAAAATCATAGAACTGCATAAGACAGATGTAGGTATATTTCACATCAAGAGAAAGATGCTAGAACAAGAAACCAAGCATTTCAGATTAGATGAAAGAGGTGTGCTATGGTTTGAGGACCGACTTGTGGTACTGAAAGACCGTGAGCTTAGAAATCAAATTTTGGATGAAGCTCATTCATCCAAATTGTCTATCCACCTGGGTAGCAGCAAAATGTATCAAGATTTGAAAACCTGTTTTTGGTGGACCAAGATGAAGAAAGAGATCGCCACCTATGTCGCTAGGTGTGATAATTGCAGTAGAGTAAAGGCCGTTCATTTGAAATCTGCCGGATTACTTCAGCCATTGCCTATTCTAGGCTGGAAATGGGAAGAAATAAGCATGGACTTTATCATAGGCCTTCCAATGACACAACAAGGTCATGATTCAATATGGGTCATGGTAGATCGTCTCACCAAGTCAGCACATTTTATACCAGTTAAAACAATGCATCGCATAGTGAAATACGCCGAACTATATGTTTCTCAGATTATGAGACTACATGGAATACCAAGGACCATAATCTCAAATCGGGGACCATAGTTTATAGCTGATTTCTGGGAACACTTGCACCAAGCTTTGGGGACTAAACTAATCAGAAGTTCAGTATACCATCCACAAACTTTCGGACAAACTGAGCGAGTGAACTAGATCTTAGAAGATTTGCTGAGAGCTTGTGTTATATCTTCCAAGGGTTCATGGGAGAAATGGCTACCTTTAGCCGAGTTCTCCTACAACAACAGTTATCAAGCAAGCATCAAGATGGCTCCTTTTGAAGCCTTGTATGGTCAGAAATGCAAAACTCCTTTGAATTGGATTGAGCCTGGCGAAAGAAAATACTTTGGCATTGATTTTGTCACCGAAGCTGAAGAGCAAGTGCACATTATCCAATAGCATATGAAAGCAGCTCAGTCAAGACAAAAGAGTTACGCTGATAAAAGAAGAAGACCACTGACTTTTGAAGTGGGAGACTATGTATACTTAAAAGTGTCACCCATGAAAGGAGTACAGAGATTTGGAGTGAAAAGAAAGCTTGCGCCTAGGTATGTAGGGCCATACAAGATTACTGAATGGAACGGGAATGTCGTTTATAAGTTACAACTTCCCCCAGAGATGAGTGCAATATTCGATGTCTTCCATATTTCTCAGTTAAAGAGATGTCTTCGCATACCTAAGGAAGCCATTGCGCCCACTGACATTAAGCTCCAATCGGATTTGACATATGAAGAGAAACCAATCCGAGTGTTAGAAGAGATGGAAAGAGTAACACACAGTAAGATCATTAAGTTCTACAAGGTGGTGTGGAATAATCATAGTGAACAAGATGCCACATGGGAACAGGAGGATTATTTACGTGAGGTTTATCCCACCTTTTTCCAAGAATGGTAGGTCTTGCAAATCTTGGGATGAGATTTCTATAAGGGGGAGGGGCTATAACACCCTAGGTGTTAGGCTTGCATAATTTGACTTGCATTGCATGAGCATACTCATCGAGCATTCATATATAAGCTTTTACATATGAAACGTACAATTGAAACATGCGGTGTTATTTTATGTTTCCATATGTGTATGCTTATGGTCATGTGTGAATAAGTGTAAGTGGTTGATGATGGTCACTAAAGCACCTTAGCTACACATAGGGTGACTAATGGGACAATGTTCATGTAGATCACTTTATCTAATTAAGCTCCTAAATGATGATATGCTTGTTGACCTAGGAGGTATTATATGTAACCAATGTATGAAATGCTTGTGTGACCTTAGGAATAACTTAAACATGTTTAGAATGTCACTATGAACAACTTTGGTATAAATGACTAGGGCTAGTTTGGTCTCTAAGTCATAGTTATAGTGTAAGTCATCATTTGAAAGTGGTATGTTTGACCTAGGTTGAACTATGTCATAGAGCCTTTGCATGGATGTGTACACTAAATCAAAGTTGTAGTATTTGATTAGATCAACAACTTTTATTTTTGGGTCATAGGCTAGCTCAGCTCCTAACATGCTTGAATTTGGCTCAGTAGATCAACATTGTGCCTAGAGCCCGCTCCACCATGCCATCGCCGCCTCCATCTAGCCAGCAGCTTTGCCTTGTTCCCCTTTACCTCCTCGATGCATTTGCTATGCCAAACGAGCTATGGTGAGGGTGGAATCGTCGTTTCTGTCCTCACTAGAGAGCTCGCCTTCCATGGCTGCCTCCACGGTGAGCTCACCATTGCTTGGCTCGCATGCGCATTGCTTTTGACTCCTCGCATTAGAACTTGGTTAGGGTGTAGACTAGCTTGTGGCATGACCTCACCACGAATGGATGCTTCGTCGGTGTAGAACACGACATGTAGCACCGCTGCGCTCTCACCACCGCGCCACCACGCACGCGTGCAAATCTCATCGGAGCATCTCGCCTAGCCTAGGTAGTCACAATAGGGTCGCGTCGTTACCACAGAACTCATGCGCTCCTCACGTAGACTTGCCATGACCAGAGATGGTCGGCGCACCTCCATGCAGCGTTATCGTGCCACCATGGCCGGTGATGAGCATGCTCTGTTGCATATGCGCTGCCACCACCTATGTCAGTTGATGCGGGTTGGTGTGTAGATCATGATGGTGTGGTTAGTTTCGTCGGAGTGCTCACCATCGGTGAGATAACGCCGACCGACCACTGTGCCCTATCTTCGGGTCACTGACCGGTGGACTCCGCTGACGCGTGGGTCCCCTCTGTCAGCGACTGCAATTTAGGGTTTCTGTTATTTCTTTTATAGATTTTTGTACTAACTTTGAAAAAACATAAGTTGAGTTGTAGATGTCTAATTTTGGTGAACCAAATTTTGTTGTGTTCATTATGAAGTGTAGTATTTTATAAAAAATATGAGATGTATAGTTTCTAGTGTTTTTATTGGTTAATAAAATATAGCTAGATAAGTGCTTTTTGAATGTTTACAATTTTGTAAAATGTGTAACTTGAGCTAGGGATGTGAGAAAATTGTGATTCCAATTTTGCTGGTCTTGCATTGACATGATCTAGCTAGGAAAAAACAATAAACTTGTAGTATACTTGATTGAAATATGATCTTTCTATTTATCTATTAATAAATGGTGTTTTCTGAAGAAAATTATTGGGATAAAAATAAGTAACATCTTGCCCTGCAATTTTTTGTACAGTAGTATGGCACTAGTATGAAGCTAAGAAAAATATAGAATCTATTGTTTGACACTTTTCTATAGGGTTAACTATAGATAACTATTGAATCACATCAAGGGTATTAAAAGAAAGTTGTAGACAATTTCATAAGCTTTCCAGAATGTCCACAACCATATTATTTCAATGTATATAACTCATGTTATGGTTAAAACAAGTAGTTGCTATTTTGTAGTTCAGAAAATAGATTGTAGAAGTGTTTACTTAAGTAATAAAGAAGAGATATACACCTACTCGGTAGGATAGGATGCACTTGTTATTACCTTAATACCATGCTGTTGAGAATACCTACGAGGATGCATTCATCACATTCTATCATATTATACATGTCATCATACATGCATTCGCAATATCTTATTGCATGCTCATGCATATAGGATTGATCGAGGAGATAACGTTGCTGGAATTCAATGAAGAAGAGGAAGGGGATCAGTAGGAGACTCCTCAAGCTATAGCTCTAGGAGAAGAGGAGAAAACTCCCAAAGAACTCCCTGAGTGCCCAGATCACCGACCCACCTCTTTTCTCAAAAGCAAGACCCGGAGTATTCTAAGTCTCTCGTGTTTTACAAAATACTACTTGAGTCCTTTATGATTGATGCATTAGGTTATAAGAGTTGACTAGAAACACTTGATGCATGGAACTACCTTGTCTAGATATATACACCTTTAAACCTGTGTAGGTCCAGGATCGAATATATGCTTAGCCATGCTTAGACTAGTAGAAGTCGGGTGATTTCCTATCACCTATGAGATATAGGTGGATACCGAAGCACGGTTGACTATATTTGCTATCGTGGAAAAGAACCATGGGGTAAGGTAAATGGAGGCTGGGTAGAGTCTATGTGTAGGTTGATTCACGTGATTCTATCTTTGTCGATTAAGGACCATACTGTTGTTGGACCTTTTGATGAGATTGAACACATGCCTATCACTTAGCTGGCCGGATAACTTGTTCTGACCGCAAAGCCGAGTAGCTCAACTCAGGCTGGGCCCCATTCTGTAAAAGTGTGCACTCTAGATGGTAGTAAGGATGTGTGGGGAGCCAGCCTTGAGTCCAAGGGCAGGGTAGTCCTGATCGTCCTAGTAGCTAGTTGTCCTTGATGTGCGGCGCTGGTCAAAGCCACAAAATATGTACCTGAGTTCTACCAAAGGTGACCTAAGTTGATCGTTGATCTGGTCTGCCTGGGTTTGTATTAGGAATAAATTCCCAGCTGGTTGAAATCGATTCGAATCATCATCTCTCTCGGATAGTGAGAAACTTGGCTAGCTCCAACATTGTAGTAATTGTATTATGGAATATGATGGTTCGGATAAACATAGAATTACTACACTGGCTATGGTTACTATTGTATGCTATTAAATGATATACCACATGTTTGGCACATGATAGTTGCTAATCTAGAGATGAATAGCTATAATTAACTTGATGACCAAAGTATAATTATATAACTGAGTTAATCACTTTTATGCAAAATGTTGTCAAGCTACCTCCACTTATAATGGGAACAGGGATCCTGATCTTCCGTCAGGTAGAGGTAACTATCGTTGTGGTAGAGAATGACACACCGATCCAGCTTTACATCGAAAGATCGAACCCTGCAATCTTAGCACCATAGCTCCTCTGGTTATCAACTAAGTCACGAACCAGGTTGACCTCACCAAGAAGGCTAATCCTTGCCTGTGCAACGAAGAACACAAGCAAGAACAAGAAAGAACACAACCAAATTGCAGATGAATAATTATCTCACGAAGTTGGGGTCTCACAAACAGATGAACGGCGAAACTGTTCTTGACAGAATAATCTAAGGAAAACCCAAACCCTAATGACGGTGGCAGCGTAGGATTATAAAGGTCTTAGGGTCGTCGCCTACCCTGGACGCGCCCCCTAATGGGCCCAAACACGATACATGGTCCAACAGACCAAAAGAAAGTGTCGTAGCACCCTAGTAGATTCTGGATGCTGACTTGTTTTGACGATTCCCGTTGATTCTGAAGAGGTTTTAACATGAAACCACTTGGATTGGCTTTCTTGTCAAATTAGCTTTCCATCCATATGTGGATCATCGAAAATGGAGTCCGGATGCGTCCCAGGTGACCAGTTTAAGGCAGACTAGTCCTGGATTCCGAGGTAGACTCGAACTTGAGTTGCTTTGGGCCTCCACCTCGGGGACTCGAACCGAATTAGCCTCATGCCTTCTTCTTGACTTGGACACCCTTACTGGCCTCCTTCCCCTCCATCCCATGTGCCAAACATGGTCATATGCATGGGTGTCATGTCCTCATCAACTTATAAAGCCTTGCATAATCCTTGGAGTTAATTTATTTCTAGTTTATGATGGGTAAGTCTAGCTGAGTACCAATTGTACTCAGGGTTTTATTCCCATTATTGCAGATGGTACCATCTATAATGGCTATTGTAAGAACTGCTTCTATCCTGCCGTGGATGAGTGAGCCTTAGGAAGACATCTTAATAATCCTTCTTATATGCTTTTGTGGATTTTGATCATGAGTTGGCACTGTATTTGAACTATGTTGACAAATGCTAGCTTCGAACTTAGGGTGTGTTTGGTTGAGCTATGGCTATGGGAAAAAGCTGTTGTGGGCTGTGAGCTATGGGAAAGCTGCTGTGGGCTGTGAGCTATAGAAAAGCTGAAAGTTGTTTGGTTAAACAAGTATAAAATATACCTTCTATCTTTATCTCTCTTGAAACAACTATGGAAGAGCTTTTTATTTCACCAATTTCGAAAAGCAGAAAGCCAAAAGCCAAAAGCAGGGTCAAACCAGCTTTCAAAAATGTACTACAAAAAAGTAGCTGCTTCTGAAAAAGCCGCCTCCAAAAGCAGCCCCTTTGGTTGGGCTTTTGGCTTTTGGGGCCAAAAGCCAAAGCCAAAAGCCCAACCAAACAGACCCTTAATTTGCTTCCGTTACTATCTATCGAACTTGGTTTGTAATAACTCTATTTCATACTCTAATGAATGAACTGTATCTGTGAACTTTTATGTAACATGTGACATGTATGTTGAATCATGTATGATCTTGGTTGTATGTGGATCGTTTATTGAGACCCATTGTGGTACTCGATGGACTACTGGGTTTATATGGGCTCAAGTATGATAGTGCGACCACTTATGGGCTACCATTATACTTGTGCTCTTATAAATTGTTCGGTTCTGCGATAACTTTGACCTTCCACAAACTACGTTGACGACCCAGAAGCATTACTTAAGAGAACTAAGGCTAAACTCAAGAAAGTTTTAGCTTTAAGGTCAGAAGACAACCAGATAAGGCGAAGCTTAACACCTGAATTTGAAGTTATGGCTAACAAGACTCTTCATGATTTCTCTGCTCCAACTACAGCTAACATCCGTACTGGACATACAGTCAATGTTGGAGATAGTGGATTTGAGCTCAAGCCAACCCTCATCAACATGGTGCAAGCAAGCCAGTTTTGTGGGAAGGCACATGAAGATGTGAGTGCTCATCTCCAACACTTTCTAGAGATCTACAACACCTTCACCATCAAAGGAGTTACCAAAGACGCCATACTACTTCACCTCTTCCCATTCTCACTCTTGGGGAAGGAGAAGCAATGGTTCTACGCCAACAAAGATAGAAACACTACATGGGATAACTACTCCACTGCCTTCCAAGCCAAGTTCTTTCCCACGGGCAAGACCAATGCTCTACGTGGGAGAATTTCAAGCTTTCAACGACAACATGATGAATTTGTCCCTGAGGCATGGGAACACTTTCAAGATTACTTTGTGGAATGTCCTAATCATGGGATGGAGAATTTGCTACTCATGTAGACTTTCTACCATGGATTGACCAATAGTACCCGTGAGACTATGGATGCTGCTGCTAGAGGTACATTCCTGTCACTCACCATACCAGCTGCAATAGCTCTTGTAGTGAAGATGACCTCCAACCAAGGTTGGAATGATGTATGATAAGTAAAACAAGCATATCAATAATCATTAGTTACTCAATTACATAGATCTAACTTGCCGATCATCATGAAAGCATGCTAAAGATGTAAAGGGTGGACATGAAAGCATATGATTTGATTGAGAAACATACTAGCTTTTAACCAATACAAAAACAAGTAAAGAGCATGTAAACAACCAATATATATTCTCAAAGACTAGGCTATCGGCTAAATAGCCGATTCCAGCAAAAGAAGGGTCATAGCATGCAACCACTCAACCATTAAACATGTATAAACCCATACACCTATCAGATCCAATCTACTATCTTTATCAGTGGGGGTCAGACCTAACTAATGTAGCCATAATAAGGATAACAAATTAAACCTCCAAAGCATATAGATCTATAAACGCTTAATGAGATCATGGGAACATACTATGATCGTGAAAGCTTTGATGATTGGTTAAATAGAGGATGCAGACATAGCATGCAACCAAAGACTATGCTTGGCCATAAGCAGGGCTTACTACCTGATGATTTCCAATCTATGATGCTAGCAGTGGGGGTCAGACCTAACCAATGCAGCCATAAAAGCCCTTCTAGACCGGATCTCATCAACTAGCAAGCCTTACCTAGGGCTAAGCATGCCTTGACCACACACTATCTTTGATCAAGATTGGGATAGAACGACTAGGCTAGCAAGAACCATCATCAATGCAGGATGTAAACAATGTAATGCGATAAGATGACGATTCAAAAGGATGCAAAGCCGATCTATCTCAATCTTAAACGGGTAGGGGATTCGTATCAAAATTCGTATGAGATCAGACTTAACCGAGGACAGCTGTATGGATTTTGATAAGAACCAAGGATAACTATCAGCAATTGCAAGAGATTAGACTTAACCGAGGGTAGCAATACAATCAACTAACGATAACTAACTTATACAAAGCTTGCTAGAGGTCAGACCTAACCGATGTAGCCTTACAAACAAGGTGTAAGTCATGACGGAAACTCACAGACAAACCAGAGGTCGAACCTAACCGATGCAGCTCTGCTCGCCGAAGAACTCATCAAAATCTACTCTACTCCTACTCCTAAGGGGTGGTGTAAGCCATAAAGTAAAGGTACTTGTAACACCCTAGGTGTTTGGCTTCCACATTTGCACTGGCATTTCATAAACATGAGCATCATTCATCCATTCATGAAACATATGAAACATGGCTTTGAAACAAAAGTAACATTTCACTTGTTCTTCCTTGTTTCTTATGCAGGAAATACGAGTTATTGCTTATACCTCTCGCCAACTTCGGAAGCATGAGGTGAATTATCCTACACATGACTTAGAACTCGCTGCAGTTGTTCATGCTTTGAAGGTCTAGAGACATTATTTGCTTGGCAATGTGTGCCACATCTACACTGATCATAAAAGTCTTAAGTACATCTTCACTCAACCTGAGTTGAATATGTGTCAGAGAAGATGGCTCGAGTTGATCAAGGATTATGATCTCCAAGTGCACTATCATCCTGGCAAGGCAAACGTCGTTGCGGATGCCTTAAGCAGGAAATCTCATTGCCACTCTTTAATTGAAAGTGACCTCCATCTATCAAGACTCCTACATCCTACAGTCCTTCACAACATCACTGTCAATTGTACTCTACAGAGTTGAATTATTGAGCTACAGAAGACAGATCTAGGTGTGTTCCACATCAAGCGCAAGATGAAAGAGCAAGAAACCAAGTATTTTTGGGTAGATGAAAATGACATGTTATGGTTCAAGGATAGGTTAGTGGTTCCAAAGGATAGAGATCTTAGAAATCAAATCATATCAGAAGCACATTCCTCAAAATTATCTATTCATCCTGGTAGTAGCAAAATGTATCATGATTTGAAGCCTCGTTTTTGGTGGACCAAGATGAAGAAAGAGATAGCCACTTATGTGGCTAGGTGTGACACTTGTTGTTAGGTTAAAGCTATGCACATAAAAGCTAGATTCCTTTAGCCACTCTCTATTCCAGGTTGGAAATGGGAGGAGATAAGTATGGATTTTATTGTTGGACTCCCTACTACTCAGAGGAATTTTAACTCTATTTGGGTGATTGTAGACCGTCTGACCAAGTCTGCACACTTCATTCCTGTTCACGTAGATTTCTGTCCAACTAACTATGCTGAGTTGTACTTCAATCAGATAGTCTGACTTCATGGGGTACCTTGCACTATTGTCTCTGATAGAGGACCATAGTTCATTGCTCGCTTTTGGGAGCACTTACACGGATTATTGGGAACTAAGTTAGTAAGAAGCTCCGCCTATCATCCGCAAACCAATGGGCAAACTGAGCAAAGTGAATCAAATCTTAGAAGATATGTTGAGAGCATGTGTCATCTCATCTAAGGGTTCATGGGAAAAGTGGTTGCCCTAGCTAAATTCTCTTATAATAATAGTTATCAAGAGAGTATCAAGATGGCACCGTTTGAAGCTTTGTACGACCGAAAGTGTAGAACCCCGTTGAATTGGGTTGAAGCCGGTGAAAGGAGATATTATGGAATTGATTTTGTTCAAGAAGCCAAAGAACAAGTCCATACTATCCTAACCCATATGGCCGCAGCTCAAGCTAGGCAGAAAAGTTATGCTGATCGCCATAGAAAACCTATCGAGTTCGAAGTTGGAGACTTCGTTTATTTGAAAGTCTCACCCATGAAGAGTGTCCAACGCTTTGGTGTGAAGCAAAAGCTTGTGCCGAGATATGTCGGTCCATTTCAAATCATTGGACAAAGTGGTAAGGTAGCATACAAGATCCAATTACCTCCTAAGATGAGTGCTATCTTCAACGTCTTTCACATATCCCGGTTGAAGAAATGTCTTCGCGTCCCCAAAGAGAGAGTTCCACTGGGGGATATCAAGTTAGAATCTGATTTGACTTTTGAAGAAAAACCGGTCCGAGTAATTGACACTCGTGAGTGAGTGACTCGGAGTCAGGTGGTCAAGTTTTACAAGGTCATGTGGAGTAATCAGGGTAGTGAACGTGATGCAACTTGGGAAAGAGAAGATTATTTGAGGGAAGGTTATAAGGAATTCTATCAACAATGGTATGCTTGTCAAATCTCGGGACAAGATTTTTATAAGGGGGGAAGGCTATAACACCCCAGGTGTTTGGCTTCCACATTTGCACTGGCATTTCATAAACATGAGCATCATTCATCCATTCATGAAACATATGAAACATGGCTTTGAAATAAAAGTAACATTTCACTTGTTCTTCCTTGTTTCAATATATGTGGTGCTTGATTTTGTGTGATCAATGTGTGGTGTGGCTAATTATCCTATTACACAACTTAGCTACACTTAGAATGTCATTAGGAACAATGTTCATGTTGACCATATTGCCTAATTATGTTTCCAAATAATAGTTTGACTTGTGTTGACCCCTATAGCTCTTTTGTTTGACTATTTAAAAAGTATAGCTTAGATTATTTGCATGTCTGAGAAACCTAAAGCAAAGTTGTAGCAAATTATATAAGGAACAAAAGTTATTTTATGACCATCTCATGAAAATGTGCAGAACATGCTCAAAAAGGGCCCACAAGTCAGTTTTGAGGTCTATTTGGAGACTCAGAAATTTTCTAAGTCAAAAACTAAATTACAGTTTCATGTACTCGACTTGGAGATGATTTTACTCCTTAACCATTGAGAATTAGACCATGATACTTTAATAGAAATTGTAGCTGGTATATGGGGCTTCATTTGTTGTTAAGGTTGTTTGCACTAATACTTCACGGATTAAGAGTTTGAGTCTCACAAACTTGTGCTGTCACGCTCCCATCGCGGTACTGAATCGAAGCTACAGTGGCCGACCCGTTTCAGAACACGAATGCCACGTGGCGCCATGCGTCACCGCCGGCCTGACCGGCCAGGACATGTTGGGCTATCGTGCACCAACACAGGCCCCAGCTTTCGCCCGTGATTCCCCAGCGTTCCATTTCCATTTCCTACTCCTCCCTTCGCGTCCGCAGCAGCCGCAGCAGACCACCACCATCGCCATTGGCTCCGCCAAGCTCGTGTGAGCTCATTGTTGCACCACAACCATTGCCATCCCTAACATAGCTCCGCTAGCACCTCATAGACCTCAGCGATGTTCTCGCTGAGCCAGTCAAGCCATAGGTGAGCTGCATTGCCGACTCTGCCCCGGCAAAATCTCAACGGAGTGCCACCGCGCTCGCGGTCCATCGTGGCCAGTACAGCATGCCACCTCTCCTCCTTCCCTAGCTCTCGTCTTGTCTTCCACATCACGTGTAGATGCTCAGGTGATGACGCTACCGTCAATGCCGGTCCAGCCGAGCCGGAACATGGCCACGCACCGCCGCACCATGGCCGCCGCCAGTGACCTCACGCGGCCATGCTTGACCGTTTCACCATAGCCAGTAGCAGTAGCACAGGGAGG
This sequence comes from Miscanthus floridulus, assembly GCF_019320115.1. Lineage (NCBI taxonomy): Eukaryota > Viridiplantae > Streptophyta > Magnoliopsida > Poales > Poaceae > Miscanthus > Miscanthus floridulus. The sequence goes on from NC_089589.1 coordinate 79,278,167, forward strand.
TCTGCCATGGTCTTAGGAAGCCGATGCGTGCCTTGTCCCGGCATCTAGCACCAAGGCTCATCGGAGCACTGCCGTGCGCCATGGCCGAGCTGTTGTGCGCCATGGCCGACGCACCAGAGGCCGGTAGGGTTTAGGATTAGGGGGTCAATCGATGCAGGAGATCAAGGCGAACATGGTGGTACCCTCCTCGTCACCGGAGAAGCCACCGTCGATGAGCTAGCGCCGATCCCGCGCCGTCCTGCGCCATGCTCTATTTCGCCGTCGATGACAAGCGGGCCCCGGTTGTTAGTGACTTAGGGTTAGAAGGATAGTTCAAATATTTCAGATTTGAATGCTGTTTTGTGAAATTTATATCTAGAGTTTGGTAAATCCAAATTGGGTGGTTCCAATTTTGTTAGGATGTTGGTGAAGTGTAGTATTTAGGAAAAATATAATATTAGCACTTGTAGTAGAGTTTCTAGAAAAATATTTCAGATTTGAATGCTGTTTTGTTTAATTTATATCTAGAGTTTCTATGCTCCAAAAATTATAAAATTTATGTGGTGAGCTTTTGTTGTTGAGTATAAGCTCTGGTAAAAATTTCAGAGTCAGTGCATGAATAGTTTTTGAGTTATATATTTTCCTTTTATCATTAGATGATCCTTGTGTGAATTTTAATAAATTATCTATGAATCCAATGCTCATGAAATTTATTGGAGGTTGTCCTAGTACCTTAAGGATGCTAAGAAAAATATAAAATCTATTGCTTGACACTTTTCACTAGGGTTTCCTATTTATGTTATTTTAAGCCTTTATGCCTTGTCATTTTTGTGTAGGATGGTATACTTGTGGAAATGATGTGAAATTTTTACAGTAGTCTACTTGGAGAATTTAATGCCTACTGTAATATTTGTAGATTAAATGGTGTAGTTTTCATATATGTTTATTATTCCTCTTAAATAATTAGATAAATTAAGAAAGGCTTTAAAAGAAATGAATTGGGGATGAACACCTTACTTTCTGGTGTTCTTGTGATATGTGTGATGAGTTAGTAAAGTTGGTTTTGTCTATTTATATGTTTGCCACATAAGTTAATAATTATTTTGTTGTATTATGTCTTTCTGGACAGTTCTGGGAACTTTGCAAAGGTCACCACGATAATTTGGTTTTCTGGGAAAGTGGTGAATACAAAAGTTGTAGATAACTTATGTATCTAGCTCCTGCTAAAATTTGGTGACATTTGGCCTAGTAGTTTATGAGTTACAGTTGTTAAAAGTTGAATCACAGTTTTGCTTGCTCTCTGTCTTGTTTGGACCTGATTATGTGGTTATGTAAATTCGACTTGGTAAAGTTTGGAGTCATGCCTTGAGGTATGAAAATGAATTGTAGGAAATTTCATAAGCTTTCTAAATTGTCTTGTTGCTTGTCATTTCGAATTTTAGATCTGAGGTTATGATCAGTTTACTGCACCGCTGTATAGTCCCTGTTTTGTTGAAATATGAATGTTCATGTGTATGCTTTGTTGCAATGTTCTTGTTGATTGTTTAGGTGCTAGCCTAACTTGAGAACATGCTTAGGTGCAGGTACTAGGTCCTTAACTGAAGATGAGCAATTGTACATTAGGTTGTATAAACTTGGTAAGTTAAAGTGATTTGAATAGAGCTTAAGTAGAATGTGCGGACTGCAGTAAGCATGTACATTCCTCGAGCATCCCTAACTTCGTTCATATGCATCCATGATATTTATGTTGTGCATACATGCAATAGGTGTGCCGGAGGGAGTGATGCTTTTGGATTTCGAGGGAGCGAGCCAGGAGGAGGAGCCCGAGGTTCAGGCAACCGACAAAGCAGCCGCCGAGGAGGAGTTGCCCGAGTGCCCTAACCACCGCCCATCCTCTTTCCTGAAAGGCAAGCCCCGGAGCATTCTAAGTCTCCCATGTTTTTACAAATATCTTGAGTATCTTTTATTGTTGATGATGCATTAAGTTTAGGAATTGGTTGGAACCAATTGTTGCATTATATATCTATCCTTGTGCAGATATCACACTTGAATCCTATTTAAGTTCAGGAATAGGTTAAATGCTTAGCCATGCTTAGTGCGGTAGAAGTCGGGTGATTTCCTGTCACCTACGAGCTTTAGGATGAGGTGGATCACGGTTGGCTATATTTGCTATCGTGGAAAAGAACCATGTTAATAATGAATTAAGACCAGGCGGAGTCTTGTGTAGGTTTGGACATAGTGACTCCGTTTGTGTCGTTTAAGGACCGATACGTTGTACGTCCTTATGTCATGTTGAACGCAGCCTAACACTTAGCTGGCCAAATAAGTCGTTCCGACCATGAAGCCTAGTAGCTCGATTTAGGCCGGGGATGCGAGTAGGGGTCCGCAATCTGGATGGAAGTAAGGATATGTGAGGAGCCATTGGCGTAAGCCCAAGGGCGGGTTAAGTCACCGAGCACTCATGGCAGAGTGGTTCTCTGATTTTGCGGCACTGATCGGACTCGCGACTCCTGAATTGTACCAAAAGTGACTTGTTTGTGACCCTGACGGGGGAAGCAAGGTTTGTGTTAGGAATACCCCTCCAGCTAGATAGGAATCGATTCGAATCGTCGTCTCTCTCGGATAGTGAGAACTTGACTGAGCAACGGCAACGTAGATTCACTTAATTTAATGATATGGTTAAATGGAGAATGATGATAATGTTGCCACTGTTTTTACCTGCTATGGTTAATAATGTTTGCATCTTACTCAAGTGATTGCTTAGTACAGGTGCTAATATAGATGACAGGTTAATGGCTAAAAGTCACTGCTAGCTTAGGTTAAGAGTTGATCATTATTACTTATGCTTTTCCGCAAAAAGAAAGTGTCAGCCAGATCCACTAAATTAAGCTATGCATGATCCTTGGTGTCAATTATTTTGGTTTCTGACGGATAAGTCTAGCTGAGTACATTCTCGTACTTAGGGTTTATTCCCTCTTGTTGCAGATGACCTTCTTTATCAGGGCTTCTGTAAGTACTATCTCCACCCGGTGGGTGACGAAGACTAGATCATAGGCATGATCTCTGTTTATCTTATCCAAATGCTTTTGTGGGATGTGATCGGCAAGATGGTACTTGTATTTGAACTCAGGCGTGTGAGTTAAACTATTTGCTTCCGCTATTTTACAAGACTTGGTTGTAATAACTATGATCTGATGTGTTGTAATCTATCTGTGAACTATTTATGAAATGTTGTAACATGTGATGTGTTATGTTGAATTACTGTGATCTTGGTTGTATGCAAGTTGGTTTGAAATCCTTCATGGTTTTAGTTGACTACCGGGTTTATATGGGCTTAAGTGTGAGAATTTGATCGTTTCGATGATCATTTTTGTACTTGTGCTCTTATAAATTGGACGGTTCTACGACAACTGGCATCAAAGCTAGATTCAACACTAAACATGTCATACGGGTATTTAAAAACAAAAGCTTTTGTTGTGAAAACAGTTTTCTAACTTATAGTTATATATAGGTGTTCAAAATCTAAAATTTTATAGTATGCCGGTGATCACATCCTTTGTAGCCCACATAAGGACTTTTAGGTGGCTTATATAATTACTAACTTGGGGGAAAGTGATTGTTTCTATTTCGTCGTCCATGCAGCGTGCTATTGCATGGGTGCCATTCGCTTGAATGGTAATGTATGGATCAATTGCATCTACGTCAAGGTAAGTGTGAGTTGTGAGAGCATGACCATCCAATTGTCGGTCTAGGGGAGAGTTAGTTGTGGTTACTAGAATATTTACATGTTGCATACATGTATATATGAAGGTACTTAATTGTGGGTATATCTGTCGGGTAGTTTGGATACCAAAGTATATATATATATATATATATATATATATATATATATATATATATCTGGGGATGTATATATGGAGAGTATCTTAGTTTACTACTTTCATTATATGCTTAATTATCTCTTGTTGGGTGGGCTGCAATGAAATTTTCTGTAGGTACGCTAACAACGCACCGTGTAGATCGACTAGTTATCGCTATTCGAGAGAACGTGTGTATGCCACCGTATATTCTGCTAGAACTTAACTTTTCTTAGGTTTGTGAGGACGTACGGAGCGTGCATGCATCATATTCACTCATGTCATTCATATTGCAGTACTCCCTCCCTTATAACTTACTTATGCCTACCTTGAAAAATAATCCTCTCATGAGAGTTGCATCCCTTTTGATACAGATGGCCGCGCCCATGTGTCCTCCTCATAGCAACACCTTTTTGGACTAGTTTGGTATGCCTACCTTGCTCTGGAGGGTGCTAAGCTCAGTTGGGTACCCAGAGGTGCCCTATTACACATGGGTGCAGACGGTGCCATTTGGAGATGTGCCATGGTACAATGTGACCTTGGTGGTGCCGCAGAACCCCATGAGACCGCTATGGCGTGGGTGGAGCACCAAGTCTGATGGGCAAAGCCCATGGGAAGCCACACAAGTTGCTACACTTGATGTGCTTATGAACATAGCATAGAGTTTTGGAGATGAATTAGTGGGTGGACTAGCTGCATCCATTCCCCGAGTGGCTCCTATAGATGCTGAGTGGACTCAAGAAGCTGGCCAAGCCTTGGTTCAAGGCCATGGTGAACGTGTTCAGAGCGACAATGTGGAAATGAGTGCTATGATGGCCATCTTGAAGCTTTGTCAAGTTAGGCAGGACACTCTCTAGAGTATTAGAAGAAGCTGGCAAGGCAATGGCAGCCCAGCACAAGTTCAGGTTGCATGCCCGCAAGTATCGCCGTAGGGCGGAGGCATGTGGGCAAGCTCAGTTGGAGATAGATGAGATTCAGGGCATTGCAAATTATCGCCTACAGCAGTGGGGGCAAGCAGCACGCGAGAGAGATGAGCTTCATAACCAGCTTATAAACCTCATCATAGAGAGAGATGAGGTAGTACAGGAGTTGGACCGTGTGACCCATCATAGAGATGCAGTTCTAGAGTTAGCAGAAGAAAGGCGTCAGGGATGGATCGTGGCTAACCACAATGCTTTTCAAACAGAGAATGCGCTCCAAGAGCAGCTAGAGGAGCTTCAGGTTGAATACCATCACCTAAACAACCGCCTGTTTCCTATTCCTCACCCTCCACTAGTTTACCCAAATCTTGGACCTCAAGTGATTGAGGCCGATGAAGAAGAAGAGGATGTGCAGATGAATGTCAATGACGCTGAACCTGCAAATGAAGAGGAAGAGGAAGAGGATGACCCTAAAGAAGTCCAGGGCATCTCCGATGTGGACAGTGACCACTACGACTAGTAGTTAGCTAGCAAGTCTTGCTAGTTTAAGCTTTTGCAGCCATTTGTGTAATGGACCAAGTACTATGGTGGATGTTGGATGTACCTTTAATTCGAACTTGGCATGTAATTTACCTTAATCCGCTCCCTTCGGGATGTTTATCTTAGTTGGTGGATTTTAAAACATGTCATATTGTAATGCAATGCAAATGGCGCTAGTAATTTATTGATGATGTGGTGATTGGAGAATGAATTATTGCCTCTGTTTTATTGCATGAATTTTTCATTCTTTCCAATAAATTCAGTTTGGCGTAATTACATTGCTCCTCTCCAATGTGCTGACATCTCCAATAATTGCTAGTTGCGCATTGTTGCAGATGCCACATACTCGTGCCACTGGTGTGGCTGGTGATGATGATAATCTCCCACCACCACCACTGCCCACACTAGCGGAATTGATGGCAATACTGGTTGAAGGACAGCATACTATGGCAAATGCTCTCCACACGATTACAAATCGTGATGGCCGTGGGCACGCCAAGGACCTGAACCAAATTAGTATAGCGACTTCAAAGATTTCCTTGATACTAAACCACTGATCTTTAAGGAGGTTGAAGAGCCCCTCCAAGCTGATGAGTGGTTGAACACTCTCGAGCAAAAATTCCGTCTGCTTTGCTTGACTGAGGTGCTGAAGACTGAGTATGCATCTCACCAACTGTATGGGCCAGCTGGTATTTGGTGGAGTCATTATCGGTCCACTATGCCTGCTGACGCCCAAATCACTTGGGATCAGTTCAAGTCTGCTTTTAGTGGAAATTATATTCCTCCTGGTCTCATGGCAATCAAGCACACTGAATTTATAAAGCTAACATAGGGGAACAAGAGCTTGAATGAATACCTATAGGCTTTCAAAAACCTTGCAAGGTATGCTACTGAGTTTGTTGACACTGATGCCAAGAAGATAGCTAGTTTCAAGCGGGGACTTAGCCCCAAATTGATGAAGACTATGAGAAATTGTAAGTGTGCTACCTTTAATGAGTTTGTTAGTGATGCTTTATCTCAAGAAAACAACAATGATATTTATGCCACTTCAAATAATCACAAGAGAGCCTATGAGGTGGGTGCCTCATAGTCCAAAGCTCCAGTCACATCTAAGGCTCCATTCCGTCCTCCGGCATCAGCTGTTAAGTTCCGCCCACCACTGAAGAAGAATCCAGGCAAGACTGGATTTCGCAAGGCTTTTACAGTTGCTCTTCCAAAGGGCACTACTAGTCAAGGTAGCTCCAATGTTCCTCCAAGCAACATGCCATGCTGGAACTGCAACAAGCCAGGTCACTAGGCAAGGAGGTGTCTTTATCCTAGGAAGAATAACAACCAAGGTGGCCACCAGGGGCAGGTGAACTACACTAACCGTGTGTTTGGTTGGAGGGATTCGAAGGGGTGGGATGGGATGGACCTGGGATTTGAGCTGTTTGGATGGGAGTCAGCCCAGGGACGTAGATATCCCACCTAGCATATTCCCCTCAGATTCCTTGACTCCACGTCCCACTTTTTTACACGGACGGAGGCAGTCCCTGCTTTCTTCTCACCACTCACCGTGACTCCGTTTCTTCTCTCGGAAAAAAGGCTCGAGCGGGCGACAGCTCGGTGACGACGCATCCATCACCGGCGCGGGATGCGGGGCCACAGCGCTTGACGGCGCCGCGGCACCAGGCGGCGCGTCGGCAGCGCGGCACGGGCCCCCACGGCGGCGGCGCGGCACGGGCCCCCACGGCGGCGGCGCGGCACGGGCCCTCGTAGCGGCGGCGTAGGCTGTGGTCGGCAGCGGCGGCACGGCCTGTGGTCGGCGGCGGCGGTGCGGCACACGTCCGGCAGCTCCATCCTCCTTCTCCATTAGCAGATTTGTGATTTGCCCAAGGTATACAAACCCTAACACAATGGATTTGCTCAAGATTTGTGATCTCCATTAGCAGATTTTTGTTTTTGCCTCCAGTCAAGTGCCATCAGTTGTGCCTTGGAGTTGAGAAAGCACTTCCAACATTTTAGTTGAGATAACCTAATGGACTCATTTAGGTGTGCTTCCATCTGATAAATGCAGTGAGAACCCACCAAAACATTTTTTTTGTTATGCTGATTTGGTTGCTGTTAATCTCTTAAGGTGAATATTACAGTAGACCACTGTGTGAAGTAAATTATGTGATAAAAGGGTTTATAAAGATGTGAAGACAAAATTCAACATTCCTTCTTTGTAGCCATCACATGTTCTGTCATCATAGACGAACAATCTGAACATTTTACTTCTCTGTTTGTAGAATAGTGATAGTGAAATAGAAATTGCATTGGTTGCAAGTTGATAGTCCAGTTTTTCATGTCGGTTCATGCAAAACGGAGACTGGTTGGCATTTTGAGGCTTCCTTGTCAAGCTACCTAAAAGCTCTGCTGCAGGTGCATTTTCATCATTTGAAGTGTTGAACTACTATAGGTTTTCAGTTCACAGTGTTGAACTTTAGGAACATTCAGTTCAGCAGAAGCATAGGCAATTTTCAATCAATGGAGATTGTAGCCCCTGTCATTTTCCAAACAACAGGCATAGCAAATCTGGCAATCATACTTTTTCCATCAGCAAAGTCCAATGGGAATTTTTTTCCCTACGCTGTAGCGCTAGTAAGTTACCTCATGTTTCTGATCTGTGTTTGAGCATGACATGACAATATTGTTTTTCTTTCTTTGATTGTTGCATTGTAGATGGATCAGAGAACCAAGGTTCTAGTTTGTTCAGCTGCTGCATATATGTTCTTGTTCATGGTGGCCACGGTTATTCAGTCTAGAAAGAGAAAAAGACGTGCCAGTAGAGTTGGTATTACTTATGCGCCAATTGAGGAAAGGGATAGAATTAGACAAGAATACCTAGACACTTGCATTTGGAAGGATGATACAACTTGTGTAAACATGCTTAGACTTAATAGAGCATGTTTCTATCGATTTTGTAACCTTTTTAGAGATCGAGGGTTGCTTCAAGATACCACTCATATGTGTGTTGAGCAACAGGTGGCTATGTTTCTAAATACAGTAGGGCACAACCTTAGAAATAGGTTAGTTGGCACTAATTATCATAGGTCAGGAGAAACAGTAAGCCGCTATTTCAACAATGTCCTTCATGCCATTGGAGAGCTACGAACAGAATTTATTAGGCCCCCATCATTGCAAACTCCGTCCAAAATTGCCGGAAACTATCGGTGGGATCCTTATTTTAAGGTGTGAGGTTTATCCCTACCTTTGTTTCACATTTAAATTATGTAACCTTGTGTTGGCCCCTAATTAATTTTTACTTTGATGAACATAAACTAGGATTGTATTGGAGCTATTGATGGTACACACATAAGAGCATCTGTTCCTAAAGATTTGGAGCATTCGTTTCGTGGTAGAAAATCCTTTGCAACTCAAAATGTAATGGCAGCCGTAGATTTCGATCTACGTTTTACTTATGTCTTGGCTGGTTGGGAAGGCACAGCACATGATGCTTTAGTTTTGCGAGATGCTTTAGAACGCCCTAATGGCCTTCGTGTTCCACAAGGTAACAAAAAAAAATCACTAACTTAATTTCGTTATGCCAATTTTTGATAACTCGAAATGTGATCTCCTTTTCTACAATATGCTAGGCAAATTCTATCTTGTTGATGCCGGTTATGGAGCCAAACCGGGATTCTTGCCTCCTTTCCGTGGAGTTAGGTACCATTTGAATGAGTGGGGGAATAATCCGGTCCAAAATGAGAAGGAGTTATTCAACCTTAGGCACTCGTCTCTTCGTGTGACTGTAGAGCGTGCATTTGGTTCACTTAAGAGGAGATTCAAAATTCTTGATGATGCAACTCCATTCTTCCCTTTCCAAACTCAAGTAGATATTGTTGTAGCTTGCTGCATAGTCCATAATTTTGTCATAGCAGATGGGATTGATGAGTTCATCATTCAAGATTCGAATTGGCCAATGCAAACCCATGCTACATCATATACTGGACAAGCAAGTGAGCATGCTGCAACCGTTCAATTTAGACAAACAATTGCGGATCAGATGTGGGTAGACCGTCAAAACCATTATGCAAATTAATATATAGTATCTCTATGTATTTTTATGTATTTAGACAAACAATTATGGATCAGCTGTGCTGAATTTAATTTGTATGGACATATGGCTTGCTGAAATATATGTACAGCTCGCTGGAATTTGTATGACATATGCCTTGCTGAGATTTATTGGTTGAAACATGCAACTTGAGAAGTTTCAGTGTGTTTGTATGACATATTCCAAACATGCTTTTGTTGTTTGTCTACCAGAAACAATTAATAAATAACTTCTCAAGTGGCATTTGTGTTTCCTGGTTTTGTATATGATAGGTCATGGCAGACCTGAACGAGGAAGTTGGGGGAACAAATGGACATGCTGTATGGACAACACCAGAGACCGCTTTTATGCTAACTCACCTAGCCAATCTGGTGGCTAGTGGCACAAAGACATGTTCTGGCTTTAAGAAAGTCCATTTGAACACTTGTGCTAAAGCTGTCAATGAAAAGTTCAGGACCATGAAAACTGGGGAGCAAGTTAAAAATCATTTGAAGACACAACAAAGGAAGTTTGCAAAGATGACCAAGCTTAGGAAAGTGAGTGCTACTGGTTGGGATGAGGACAACTTCATTATCACTCTTGATGAGGAGCACTACAATGACTATGTTAAGGTATAATTGCAAAAAACTTAACCAACATGTTAAGCTCTAATTGTTTGCTTCTAACTAAACTTCCATTTATCCATTGTAGGATCACAAGGCTGATGCTGAATTCTTGAACAAGCGCCTTCCAAACTATGGTGAGATGCGGACAATCTTTGGAAATAGTATGGCAACAGGAAAGTTTGCCAAGGACTCAAATTCTGCATTAGGTACTGAAGAAGCTAACACTGAAAATGAAGACCTGAATGCAAATGCTGTGAGTGAGTTGAATGCAAATGGTGAGAGCGAGGCCACTCCCTCTCCTTCTAATCAAGGGGCTACCTCATCAGCAAGCAAGCCAAAGAAAGCTAGGATTGGTGGGGATGAAGAGGATGGGCTGATTGCTGTAATCAGTCGTGTTGGTGACAGACTTGCTGAAGCTATAGAGAAGGCCTGTGCTGCACCCCCACCACAGCCCACCAATGATTTACCAGATGATCTATTCAACATGTTGATTAACCTTCCAGGTTTCGATGCCGCCCAGTTAAATCTGTACTACCAGTATTTGGTGGCCAACAAAGACATGGGACGCGCATTCTACAACCTTCCTTTTGACCACAAGTTGATGTGGGTGGCTATGTTTGTCTCTGAGAGGTTCCCAGGACAGTGAAATAGGGGCTTCAATGGTTCTTTTGCTTGCAAGGTTCCCAGGACAGTGAAATAGGGAATTCAATGCTTCTTTTGCTTGCACCACATGAGACAATTAGCTGTGGTTAACTAATTCCAAGGCTCGAACTATATATTGTGACTAGCCTTGAATTTACTATCATGTGTTTGTATATTATGTGGTAGGTTAAAACTTATACTATTTGTAAGGCTTAGAACTGTTATGTATGAGCCTTGAACTTCTATTGTGTCCAAGAACTTGGCATGACCTGTAGTCTTGGCACCATGATGAGCATTCTCTAGCACCAGTTCATTTGTATGTGGATCAGCTGCTGACGCACTTCTCTGATGAGATAGCCCTCATTTGGATCAGCGTTGCCTTCATTTGTGCTCTGAGATGGTTCAATCTCACCAGGAACCTGTGGTAGCTCATCACTTGGCATAACTGGAATTTGTGAAATACCAGCATCTGCATGATTATTCATCCAATCATATAATTTATCATTTGAAAAGAAGTGGCAGTAGAGGCAATCATTCCAGTTTGTGAAGCAAAATTTACCTTCTAAACCTGAATTTTCTATAACAAGCACAGGATCATGACGGGGTGCCCATTTTCTGGATAGGCTTTCTTTTTCTTCCGTCTGGCCCACATCACCTCCGCTATTTGGATGATCATCCACAGCAGGACACGCCGAAGATGTATTGCAGGTGTCTTCAACACTGGGCTCCTTCTTGACAATTATTTCAAATTCCTTGATCACCACAGGGGAAGGAAGAACAGGTTGCTCACAAGCTGCATCTTCTTGTAAGTCTTCGTCCATAACACTGGCTTCACGAGATTGTGAACTTTTCACATCATTGGCACAAGGGACCTCAATCTCAGAGTCAGATGCCATCTGTAGCAGACCATCTCGCTCATTAGACCTGTAGTCAGTTTGGTGGTATATATCTTTAGGCTCCAAAGGCTCGTCCACTTGACATACTACAGAGTACTCTGTGTAAGTTTTTGGTGAGCCAAACGCTCCAGTAGGCTCTAGTTCTGCACTCTTTCTAGAGGACAAAGCTACACTCCGTTGCTTAAAATGGTGTCCACAGCACGAGCAAACTTTTTTCACGAGGGGAATTCAAAGTATCATCAATTCTTTGTTTGCTATCAAGTACATTGGCATCCATCACAGTCTCATATGTTCTCAATATAAAAAGTGGTAAGAATACCTACATTATGAGGGAGGTGATCATATGGAGATATCCTGTCTCTATCCCTTCATCCAAACATGAGATAGGATCACTCCGTCTCACTTTATCCTCCTAACCAAACAGAAAACAGGGATCATCTCATTCTACTAACCAAACAGAAATAGGAACCATCCTATTCCAGAAAACAGAGTCAGGACCATCCCATTCCATTTCGCCTCTCAACCAAACGCTACCTAATATTGCTGATATTCCTTCAGGAGAGGTAGTCACTGCTGGTAAGTTTCTGGTTGATCAACACCCTACAGTTGTACTATTTGATTCGGGTGCTTCACATTCTTTTATGAGCCCTGCATTTGCATCCAAGTTTAAACAGAAAACATACACTGTAGAGGGTGAGGGTTATTGTATTAGGGCTACCAGTGGTACTATCCCCACAAAGCTAAGCTAGTTGTTAGGGCTACCAGTAGTATTTATAGTGTCAGCATGGTGCTTAGACTCGGTTACTCGTGGAAGTACCCTATTTTCTAGATCGGTGGTAGCTCGTGAGGGTGACTCTTATAGCCTCATTGAATCCTCTGTAGTCCACCTCTCATTAGTAGGCTTAGCAGGACTTTGTTATTATAGGAAACATACTATGCTCGTGTTTTCTCTAGTAATATCCCTAGAATTGAATAATAGAAGACAAAGCTTATCGAAGTTAGAACTAGAAGACCTTAGCAGTCTCCTCTACGCTCCTATTATCTAGCCTTGATTGTGAAGTTGGGTTAAGTTAGAATTAGTTACTCTCACCTCTATTCCTTTGGGTTTGATATAAAACTGGGTTACTCTCGATGAAGTGCTACAATGGTATAATATCTGTGTGCTTGCGGATTATTCTATGTGCATTAATTTATACTGACAAGCATTTCTGGCGCCGTTGCCGAGGAACGACTGCTGAGTTAACTTCAAGTCTAGCTTAACCTTGTACTATACTTTTATCCTTTTATCTTTTCTTTCCTTTTTACCATGGATCTAGAATCCACTCCAATCTACCAATATGGTGCACCCATGGGCACAAGCCTACAGCAACAAGAATCTTCAAAGCCTAACCTAACACCTGACTATGAGCTGCACCCGCAGTTAATCAACATGGTTCAGGATCAACCCTTTTCAAGCAAAGGTGATGAAAACCCCTATTCTCACTTAAATGAGTTTGAGCAGACCTGTGCATGCCTACACATTGCGGGCATGTCAGATGAAACCTTACGATGGAAGTTATTTACCTTCTCTTTGATGGGAAAGCTAAACGTTGGTACAATCTCACCATTTAGAGTAGACAAGGAGATTGGGAAGCCCTGTGCTCTAGCTTTTGCTTGCAATTCTTTCCCATCTCTAGGGTAGTTAGACTTCATTTAAAGGTTCTATCTTTTAGTCAAAAGAAAAAAGAATCTCTAGGCATGGCATGAGAACATTTTAATACTCTCATTAAAACTGGCCCTAACCTTGCCATTCAAGACCCTATTCTTCTTCAACACTTTTATATGGGTCTTAATAGGAAAACTCAAAGCATCTTAATATGGCCTTAGGAGGCTCGTTCTTGCATGTCTCCGCCAATATGGGGAGAAGCATTCTTACTAAAATCTTAGAGGATGCCCCTAAAGAAGTAGAAGAGAGGCCATTAGAGGAAGAATCCTAGATAGCTGAATTTGAATCCATAGAAAACCCATCACCAACTTTAGTTATCTTAGATCCTGAACCACCGAAAATGGAGGAAACTCTATTTTTGGATTTTATGCTTGAATTTGAGGATGAACTTTTTAATGAATATGGAAATACCTTGAATTACCATACTATGAGGAGACCCCAAAAGTCTAGGAAATCATCATTTCATAAAGAACCTTTAGACCCTTCTGAGGATGCTTTCCTTAAAAAGTCTACGAAAGAGCTAGTGTCTATTATAAGTAATGAATAGCTAGAAAAGTAAGAGCTTTCCTCTGATGTGATTCACTTATATTCACCTTCTATTTCCATTCATTGTCAAATCAATAAAGCTCCTTTAGATGCTCTTTACAATCCAGTTGTGGGTGTTAACATCATGTCTGCATCTTTTGCTCATGATTTGTTGAAACACATGCCATTGACCCCCAACAACAAAGTTATTGAAAGGTCTTTTAGGACACATTCTCCCAACTTTGGGAATACTTTATGTCCTTCCTATCTAGGTAAAAGGAACTAAGGTTCATCTAAGCTTCTATATCTTTGATATTATGGAGCTTGACTTGTTGATAGGACAACCAATTGAAAGACTTATCCAAGAAGGACAAACAGGGAAGTTGAATATAAGACTTGGGAAAAACTTTAAGCTTTATATACCCATTACTCATTCTCTAAATGTTGAGACTGAGCCAATTCTAGAAGAAGACCCAATGGAAGAGGTTAAGGCTGCATCTCTTGATGACTTAATCAAACCCAACCTTAAAGATGATGCCTAGTTCTTCATCAAAGAAGAAGACAAAAATCCTATAGACCCTGAAGCTCTAGATGAATTGCTGGAACCACCTAAGCCCTCCATTGAACTTAAACTCCTACCTTCTTGTCTTAGATATGCTTTTCTCAATAATGATCAGGATTCTCCTATGATCATAAGTGATAAACTCTCTCAAGAAGAATCCCTCTGCTTGCAAACTATCTTAGAAAAGCATAGTTCTGCTTTTGGCTACTCCCTCCAAGACCTTAAGGGAATTAGCCCTACTCTTTGCACCCATCGCATACATATAGATCCTAACTCTTTACCTTCTAGGGAGCCTATTGGCATTTCTTAGCATCACTTGTTACTAGGTTGTCATCCCTAGCATAATGTCAAAAATATGTGGTTGGTAATTATTAATGACACTTGTAAACGTCAGAGAAGAATATATATATTAAAGTATCTGCAAGCGCACAGATAATATACCATTGTAGCATTTCATCTAGGAGTATACCAGGTATCGTTATTTATATTTTTACCATAGGGAGGAGCTTATGGAGTGGTGTTGGCATAGAGATATTGACAAATATGTATACTTATGATAATAATCACTCTCATGCTATTGCAGGGGTAAGTCAAAGGGTAAGTAAATAATAAGTGTAAGGTAATAGTGGTATTCTAGAGATAGAATTAGAGACTCATAAAACATAATATAGCTAAGTAGGAGATTCATTAAGAGCAAAAGATTCCTAGGTCATTACTTATCTATTAAGTCTTTTGTACACCCTAATATATACACTCTCATCTATAGTATAACTAACTCTGGATCTACGCATATGGAACATTACTAAGGAAGATCATGAACAGAGCTTGTCTACCTTCACAATTATGTTCTACGTGCTCTACAAATGGGGAGTGGACTACAAAGGACTCAACAGGAGTGTCACATCCATGATCTACCACATGACCCAGAGTGCAGAGGGCATCCACATGCAGACAATATCTAAGCACCATGCTTACATAGTGTCGACCACTTAACTCACGCGCATAATGAGCTAAGCGCTTTACGAACATGTGCATAAACTCATCATTAATCATAACTATACCAAGGATACAACAAGAGCAAACTAAGAACATAATAAATAGCAACATAATAATATTAAAGTAGCACAAAGTCATAAATATAGAGATACAATGGCTATACCAGTCTCCAGACAGCAGATCCGGAATCCTGAGCAATAGCCCACACTCTTCTTGAACCTTGCTAGCTAATCTATACTAGAAACTTGAAGAACTAGAGCTCTAATCTCTAATCTCTGGAAACCCTAGTTTTCTATCTAGCCCTGACTTATGATCTGATGACTTGATTCTCTCTGGAGGGAGGGGGGCTAGATTATATAGCCCTGAGGATACAACATGAGCCCTTGGATCAAATTGACTTAAGCAATGACTTAGATGCATCCTAGGAGGCGGTGGGAAACTAACATATCGACTAGGCTGATAGGTGGGCCCTTGATGGACCGGGCGGCCTACAGGTGGGGTCGGGCGGCCCCTCTTGGTAGCCTCTCAGCCTCCACTTCGGTGACATGGCTTCTAGAGTCCCCTGGAACCTTCTAGAGTTGGTTTCGCTGTGGAATTCCAATTTTTCCTTTGACGTTTAAGTACCCCTTGTTGGTTTTCTGATTAAACCCTGCTGAAAACATAGATTCACCAAAACTCGTGGAAATTGTCAGTTTAAACCCCTAAGTCTATGTTGGTGATGATTTTCATGCATTATCTCAGGTTATATTGATGTTTATAATGGTCAGTAACTATCGTCTACAAAGCCCCAACGTAGGCTTAATAATGCGATGAGAGAGGTTGTTAAGAAAGAGGTTTTGAAACTCCTACACGCCGGGATCATCTATCCTGTGCCTCATAGTGAGTGGGTAAGCCCTGTTCAAGTTGTGCCTAAAAAGGGAGGCATGGCTGTTGTTAAAAATGAAAAGAATGAATTAATGCCCCAAAGAACCGTCACTGGATGGCGGATGTTTATAGATTACCAAAAACTTAACAAGGCAACAAAGAAGGATCACTTTCCATTGCCCTTCATTGATGAAATGTTAGAGTGACTGGTGAACCACTCTTTTTTCTGTTTCCTTGATGGGTATTTAGGTTACCACCAGATACTGATTCATCCAGATGACCAAAGCAAAACCACCTTTACATGTCCATATGGAACTTATGCTTACCGTAGAATGTCTTTTGGATTATGCAATGCTCCAGCTTCTTTCCAAAGATGCATGATGTCTATATTTTCTGATATGATTGAAGAAATCATGGAAGTTTTCATGGATGACTTTTTCGTTTATGGAAAAACTTTTGATGATTGTCTTGAAAATTTAGACAAGGTTTTGCAAAGATGTGAAGGAAAGCATTTAGTCCTTAATTGAGAAAAATGTCATTTCATGGTTAGAGAAGGAATAGTGCTTGGACACTTGGTGTCCGAACGAGGAATAGAGGTAGATAGAGCTAAAATTGAAGTAATTGAACAGTTACCTCCTCCCATAAATATGAGAGGGATCCGCACTTTTCTTGGTCATGCTGGTTTTTACCGCCGCTTTATAAAAGATTCTTCTCACATTGCTAGACCACTTACAAATCTTTTGTCTAAGGATGTTCCCTTTGAATTTGATGATGCGTGCTTGAAATCTTTTAACATTCTTAAGAATGACTCATCTATGCACCAATCATTCAACCCCTTTTGAAATTATGTGTGATGCTAGTGATTATGCTGTGGGGGCAGTTTTGGGACAAACTAAAGATAAAAAGCATTATGCAATTGCTTATGATAGCAAAACTTTGACAGAACCTCAACTTAATTATGAAACAACTGAAAAAGAACTCCTGACTGTTGTTTTTGCTATAGATAAGTTTAGATCTTACTTAATAGGAGCTAAGGTGATTGTTTATACTGATCATGCTGCTTTAAAATACTTGCTCACTAAGAAAGATACTAAACCCAGATTAATATGATGGATTTTGCTACTCCAAGAATTTGATTTAGAAATAAAAGATCAAACGGGAGTAGAAAATTCTGTTGTCGATCACTTGTCTAGAATACAGTTTGAGAATTCACAGGGACTGCACATCAATGATTTGCTACGAGACAACATGCTCTTCAAAGTCATGAAATCCGACCCCTGGTATGCAAATATTGTAAATTTTATGGTTGTAGGTTATGTACCACCAAGTGAAAACAAAAGGAAGCTCATCTATAAAAGTTATCTCCACATATGGGATGAGCCGTACCTCTTTAGAGTATGTTCTGACAGTTTGCTCAGAAGATGTGTACCGGTAGAGGAACTCATCAAGATTATTGAACGATGCCACTCATCACCATATAGAGGACATTATGGGGCATTCCACATTCATTCAAATATTTGGCAGAGTGGATTCTTTTGGCCAACCATGTATGAAGACATGAAGGATTTTATACAAAGATGTGGAGCATGTCAGAGGGATGGGAATATCAATTCAAGAGATGCCATGCTACTCACCACCAACCTCCAGATCGAGCTCTTCGATGTCTAGGGAATTGACTACATGGGTTGTTTCCAAAGTCAAAAGGCTATGAGTACATCTTGGTGGTAGTTGAATATGTCTCCAAGTGGGTTGAAGCCATGCCATGTAAAGTTGCAGATGCAAAGAACTCCAAGAAGATGTTTGAAGAAATAATATTTCCAAGATTCAGAGTTCTAAGGATGGTGATTAGTGATGGAGGAACTCACTTCACAGACAAGAACTTCCACCACTATTTGATGAAGCATGGGATCCATCACAACGTGGCTACTCTATATCACCCTCAGACAAGTGGCCAAGCAGAAACATCAAATAAACAAATCAAGAACATTTTGCAAAAGACAATTAATGAGATGGGAACTACATGGATGGATAGACTACCCGATGCACTATGGGCCTACAAAATGGCCCATAAAACACCATTAGGAATGTCACCATATTAATTGGTTTATGGAAAGACCTGCCATCTACCTATTGAGCTAAAATTCAAAGCTCACTAGGCCATCAGATGAAGGAACATGGACTTTGAAGCCGTAGGAACCAAGAGGAAGATGCAACTCTCTGAGTTGGATGAATGGCGTTAAAAAGCATATCATAACGCCAAGATATATAAGGAGAGAACCAAAAGATGGCATGACAAAAGGATCAAGAAGAAGGAGTTCGCCCCTAGAGATAAGATACTACTTTATAATTCTAGGGTTAAATTATTCGGGCACGGAAAACTTTGAAGCAAATGGGAAGGGCCATTCAAGGTGATAAGCACTTCAAAACAACGAAGGTACGTTATTTAAGGTAAATGGCCACCATCTCAATATCTTTATAGAACCTGAAAAACCACTTGAGGATTTTGGATGAGGTAGATTTTCTGATTTTACCATAGATTTACACCATTGCCATCCTCTGTAACGTTTTGTAACACGAAAAATATACTTTTTAGGATTAGATAGGAGTTAGAAACCACTATGAGAAAAATCACCCTGAGACCCCAACATGTGGGGCTTGCTAGCCCCACCTAGAGGCCGCTCGGCCCACTATCAATGCCTCTTGCATCCCATCAACTCTCTCGTGTCTTCTAGATCCTTCCTCTTTGCAATCCCGTAGTTTTTCACCGCATTCTATTTTGCCTAGTTACGACACCTCATATGCATAGATCTTAACCCCTGCTACAACTTGAACCCCCTATATACATGAGCCCCTACCTGCCTCCATTGCCATCCCATCAAAGCTTTCTCCTCCAACAACAACAAAGCTCTCATCCTCTTTTGTTCCAATAGCCGGTAGAGAGATCATCCCCTATGGAGCCGATCTTAGCAAGAAGCCTGACACACTAGCGTTGATCGCCATTCCTCCAAAAGTTACCCTTATTTGCTCAAATCAATCCTACTATGCCCAAGCCATTCGTCGCTCGCTAATCGCTCTGCCACCGCCGCTACTACATCTTGAAGGAAAGCCTCCCCAACAAGAGCCGAAGCTAGACACCCAGAAGCTTTTCAAGGTGATGAAGGAGATCAACCGTCTTCCGCCAAAGGATCATGAGGTGCTAACTAGATTAAAGACCAACAAATTTGGAGATGTTACATGTGCAAAATATAAGTTGGTCACCCCTCGTATAATCGTTGATGGAGTGTAGGCTCTGCCATATCAGATCAAGGTTGTTCCCCCAAAGGAGAGGAAGAGGAAGGCGCCATCACCACCTGAGCATTCATGGATGACCATTGCCCTTCTAGAGAAGAAGATTGAAGACCTCTTTGATGTAGTTTATATCCTAGAGCAGAGGCTTGACAAAGAATGTGTTCGTCGGAAGAGTTTAAAAGAAGACCTAAATGCTTTAAATCACTTCATTGTCAAATCTAGGAAGGAGAATTAGGTGGTCATTTTGATAAGGCACAAGTGTCAAGTTAAGTGTTATCGTGTGTTTAGGTTTGTCGCTTAGCTCAGATGTTAGACCAGTCGAAAGTTTGTGTTAGCCAGATAAAAGTTTGTGCTTGTGTAATAAAGTGCCTTATTAAAGTTAATGGAGTCGTATTATTATCTGCTCTCTATTTCTTTTGGATATGTGTTTGTCTCCACATGTTGTGTGGAAAGTTATATAGGGAAACAAGTGTGGGGGAGACACACTGAATCAACAAGACGTAATTTAATCGTGGAAATCATGAAATTCAGAAAAGTAATGAGTCAAGAGCCACGTACAATGAAGCGGGCCTCGAGCAGACCCTAGAGTGGGCTGCCTGGCCTCCTCTATGGGCTGCCTAGCCCATCATTACATCACCTCGCCTCGTGCTTTGTCCACGGTCAGGTTTACGGGGCCCATACACTCTAATTTTACATGTTTTGCTTTCCGTTTTGAACTGAATTGAAAGTCACTTGATAAAACAACTTAAAACATGAGGAAATGTTATTTCAGTCATGACTTGAGGATAGACTCACATAATACTTTTCCTAGAAGTCATGCTACTATTGGGAACTTATTATTAGGGACCCCATGTTACTTAAGTGGTTGTGGAATGAGATATAGTAGAATAATGAGAACTTGATTCTTGATGTCTTGTTATTGGTGAATTTTATTTCAAAAAGTAAAATGAATAGCTACACCTCTCCTTTGTGGTAAGCAATGTCCTACTAGAGCCATACATGATATATAGACTAGGGAAACCTTCTACATATACTACTTGTCATGGTGTTGAGTTTGGTCAAACCTTGTCACCCTTGTTGAGAAACTTATCATGCTCTCAAGATCAAGATCACGTACACTCCAATATACCTGCTGCTCCTACACTAGGAGTATGCAACAACATGTTTTCTATCCACCCAAAAATGTTCTACTCTTACACTGGGAATAGACACAAAAATATGCTTGATAGGATAAATGCTCCAAGTTCTTGTAAATGTCTCTCTTGAAAAGTTTCAATTATAGAAAAGAGGCATGGGCTATGCAAATGTTATTCATGAAAAGAAAAAGTATTGAAAAAATGGACAAGTGTCCGAGATATCTAAAAGAATGGGTACTTAGATGCCCGCCTGAAAAAAAGAGAGAGATGAATAAGATAGCCCAAGTTTTCTTGCAAAAGTGTCTCAAAGTTTTAATCAAGAGAGATATGTTTCAATGAGCATAGTAGAATTCGGTTAGCCACCATATACATATCCACACACATGCACATCTTGATCTAAGAGTATGACATTTTTCTCCTTGGATCCTTGTTTTGACTTTACAATATATGCAATGCAAGTACGTTCTCATATTCATCCCTACCTAAGCTCCATATAAGCTTTTAGAGTAGGCAAAATGAAGGCAAGTCATTGATGCCTTAGTGAGGATCCAAAAATACCACATATACAGAGTTATTTGAGAGTACTACAAAACGAGAAGGTAGGCTATGTTTTGTTTCAAAAATCTTAAATGTTTCTCCAATTGACTTGACTGAAGGAAGATGGTGATTCGTTTCAAGCTATTCCATTCTTCAACCGCCCAAAGTTTCTTGGAAGACACTTTGAATCCTGTAGTGCATGTATGATTAGGAATGGTCTTATGTTGATGCCTTGTCCTAAGGTTATGTCTTGAGTAGTACACCCTTTTATCGAGGATGAATAAAAGCCTAAGTGTGGGGGAGTTTGTTGATGGTAGTTAACATTCATCACAAACCATCAATATACCTTGCATAAATAACTAAAATAGATCACCAACATAGAGTTAGGGGTTTAAACTAACAAATTCCATGAGTTTGGGTGAATCTGTGTTTCTAGCAGGATTTAATCAGAAAATCATCAAGGAGGGCCTATTTGTCATAGGAAATCATAGAATTCTACCACGTAACCAATGTGGGAAGGTTCCTGAAGACTACAGGAGGCTCTCCACTGAGGGAGACCACATGTCTCTAACATGTGGGGCTGCCTAGCCCCACTGCTAGGCCACCTAGCCTCTAGTGGGCCCACCTGTCAGCCATGTTGCGACATTGGTTCTCCACCACCTTCTAGGATGCATCTCAGCCATTATTTCAAGTTGGTTTGATCCGAAGGCTCAAGTTTGACACTCTAGCATATATATATGCCTGTACCCCCCTAGGGCAGAGGCCTCATTTGATCCTGAGAGCTGAGAAGTCAGAAACCCTAATCATATATCCACCAGGATTAGGGCTAGAGATCAAGAGAAGATTAGTCCTCGATAGGATCTAGTCTTGTATTAGAGATAGAGAGATAGAGTGAGAGGGAAGAGTTTTGGAGGATTCTCGACCTATCAGTGATCTCTCTATGGCTTGTACCCTGGCAGAATCAAGTTCTTATTGATCTTGCTTATGAGATTTCTCTGGTAATTGACTTCTAATTCAAGTAAGCATCTTGTTCATATTATTCTTTAGGTTTGCGACTCTCTTTTGAGTACTTTAATCCTTGAAGCTCCTGGGTTAAAGTAGTATTCATAGTGTTAGCGTGGTGCTTAGACTCGGTTACTTGTGGATTTACCCTATTTTCTAGATCGGTGGTAGCTCGTGAGGGTGACTCATATAGCCTCATTGAATCCTCTATAGTCCACCTCCCATTAATAGGCTTAACAGGACTTTGTTATTATAGGAAACATACTCTGCTTGTGTTTTCTCTAGTAATATCCCTAGAATTGAATAATAGAAGACAAAGCTTACCGAAGTTAGAACCAAAAGACCTTAGCAGTCTCCTCTATGCACCTATTATCTAGCCTTGATTGTGAAGTTGGGTTAAGTTAGAATTAGTTACTACCACCTCTGTTCCTTTGGGTTTGATATAAAACTGGTTACTCTCAGTGAAGTGCTACAATGATATAATATTTGTGCGCTTGTGGATTATTTAGTGTGCATTAATTTATACCAAGAACTGCCATCCTCTAGGACTGATATCAGCGTTGCCTTTTGTCCTACGAGCAGAGCCTCCTCTATGGCTTCTTTGAACCGGACGTTGAAATTGGAGAAACAAATTTAAGCAGGAAGCATGTACAAAATGCATTGCTATCCAGATAGCAAAGCATTGCATTGCTATCTGCACCCCCTCGGGCCCCTCCCGCCCAAACTCAATACAAGGTAGAATAAGCACCTCAACAATAAGGGCCACTAGCTCATCTTATAAATCTAAATATGTTTCATCTATATCACCAAATCCCTCAACAACCACCCCTGGTTCTTCCATCTTCCTATGATTCTTTGTGACTTATGCCTCCTGCTCTTGTTCAAAAGCATTTAGTGGATGTTCATCTTAATTACAAAGGTATTTATTAACTAAATATGCTAGCGAATGTCAATGTAATAGAGAGCAAGAGTATGCTAATAAGTGCCTAACTAGTAACTACAGCTTATACGGAAGTCATTAATCCAATAAAGCACATGCTAGCTACACTCAACTATAGGAAATATGCAACCCCATCGCTATCTATTTATCCGAGCTTGAACCACTACAATACAACACACATCATAAAAGGAATTTGGGTACCTCTTCCTCCGTGTACCCTGGCTACACTTCGTCGTCGACACACCGTCTTGTCATCGTGGTCACGAAACTGGTGCGGCCAGCATTGACGAAGGGGTACCAGATCTAGCTCTAGCTAGGGTTTGGATCTGGCTGGTCATGATAGGTGCCGACATAGGGGATCCAGATCCGGCCTATACCATCATCGAGGTAGTCCTTCCATCGTCAGCTGACCTGCTGTCGATGAATCAAAGGGGATCTAGCTCTGGCTAGGGTTTGGAAAGCTATGAGAGGGTGTGGCTAGAGAGTGCAGATTGATGAGTCGAGCTACTGTGCTGATGGTGCCTATGATCTAGAGAGGGGTGGCAGAGGGGGTGGCTAGAGAGTGGAGAGGAAGGCCATGGGGCTTGGATTTGGAGTGAGAGGAGAGACGGTGGCAGCTAGAGGATGGAGATGGAGGTGGAGGCGGAGATGGTAACTCCTTGTGCTTTTATGTGGCCATCATAGTACCACAAAAGCCCTTGTTTGAAATTGATGGCATGGTAAACCTAATTTCTACGTGGAGGGCAAAAGAGAGAAATTTAATTTTCGGTGCGTGTTGGCAGCACTGCTTGGCGCAGTGCGAAATTTTTGCCAAAAATAAAATTTTCGCTCAGGCAGATCTCCCCGTCCTTTCAGGGCCCACCAACACTGAAAAATGGAATCCTGAGAAATGGAGAAAAGAAACTCAAAAACTTATGGCTCCTTTGGAATGGAGGAGAAACAAGAATTTTGAAGGATCCAAATCCTATAGGAAAAAATGCTATGAAGCCCTTTGGACCGACAGCTCTGGTGGGAACCCTGGCTCCATCGCACACAAGTCCACATCTGAATGGAGGTGGGCGGCGACCAGGGCTTACGCAATCCCGTGGTGATGGCCATGCATCACTACCTCCTAGATTCGCGCCGGTAGAGCATGGACGTGATAAAGGAAGTTCAGCCCCGTCGATAGCACGGACGCGCCGTTTAGCTTCTCCATGATGGCTAAAAGAGCAAGAATGAGAAAACCATACCAATTAATAAGGTGTGATACCACACAAAACAAGAAGATACGGTAATAACAATGCCTTACCAGTGAGCTGTGCCTGCGCTTAACCCACTGCGGCTTCAGCCACGATCGTCTCCCTATCAGCTACGGCAAGTGCTGTCTCCACAATGGAGAAGCACAAGCACAGCCACTCCGCCTCCTGGTTCTCTACATGGAGAGCCTGCTTAGTCATGTCTAGGTCCTGCACCATTGTCTCCTCCCTTGGATGCTTCTCCAACACCATGGTTCAAGCTTGAAGAACAAGGTGATTGGGAGAAGGCAGCGACCAGGAAAGGTGAGTACGCAAGGTGACAAGGCAACTGTACTAACTCTCCTATTTTTCCTCTATTTTATAGCAGGGGATACGCATGTCTGATGGACCAGAATTCCAATAGATGACTGGCAATAGCAGGAGGTAAGGCAAGTCCACATCTCCACGATCTCTAAGGAGCACGCCTTCCAAGAAATACATGTTGAGAAACAAGCCACCAAAAAGGAGTAGCCAGATAGCTATTCATATTTTACTGCACTCGCAAAAAAGTCCGAATGTGGCACATTTCATCTCATCAGACACTATACAGTATAGAGCTTTGAGTTAAACAATTGCCTACGGAGTGTACTCGGTCATAACATTTGTATCAGTAGTAGTTGTAGTCATGAGTGGCTTTGATCTATGTTGAAGCCAACTCATCTTATTTTCATGTATTTGATAAGATTTGTTGAACTTGCAAGAACCACATGCATCAAAGATAATTTTAATCAAAATTCAGATTTTATAATCTGGTGCGTGCCTCTGCAAACTAAGAGAAATTGAACCAAGTCCTCAGTCTGTCCCTCGACTGTCATGACTGCTTGGATTAGACCACACTATCTACTTCATAGGATCACACAAGGTCTGGCCGTCTGAAATCTTGACTATCTGGATGATGTGCTCCTACATTCCCATGTAGGCATGTGCACATGGGTGCCATCAAGAGCCTGTTACAGCAGGGGATGTCACCTCACATCCCGTTGCATTGATAGGATGGAGCAAAGCCCCATCGCCCACCCACGCAAACATCTTGGTCGTGGGGTGGTCGACGAACCCCAAACTATAGCAACAGAGACAAGGGGTGAGAGGGAAGGTTATACATGCTGCCTTCTCTCTCTAGAGCTCATGATTCCATCCCAAAGCTTTTGCCTTCCACTCTACTGCACTATCGATGCCTCTTGCTAGGACCATGGCAGAGTGGACGAGGTCGTCTATCAACCGGGCTGAGTTCGACCTGTTGCGAGAGAGAGGGGTGATCTCAGAGGCCGCCGAGGAGCTCAGGTAGAGAGTCCTGGTGAGAAGCGAAGTGGAGCCAAGGCCAAAGGAAAATGAGGTCCTCTATTTCGTCCCTTTCCACCTTCTTAGGTTTGGGCTACCAGCGCACCCCTTACGGAGGTGGTTGCTCTACTATTATGGCCTTCGCCTCCACGACATAACCCCAGAGGGAATCCTCCACCTCTCGGTCTTCATCATGCTGTGCAAGGGCTTCCTGGGAAAACTTGCCCTTTATGATCTATGGTGGTTTCTTTTATAGGTGGTTCCATCAGCATCCTCTTGGCACCATCATTGTCCGATGGGGGGCTCCTTGATCAAAGTTCATCCCAGATTGGAGGAGTGCTACCTGAGCCTCGACCGCCATTATGCCGTAGAACTAGATTGGGAGCGTAGGTGGCTCTATGTCCCCAACAATGAGCAGCCACCACTGCTGACTTTTTCTCATGACTAGCTATGTCCTGACATGCCGGAATCATGGTCGAGGCTGCTAACCCTATTGAAACCATAGCATTTGCGCTTATTGCTGGATGCGATCGAGGATTTGAAGGACCAGGGACTGATGGTGCCGAGGGTGATTTGTACCTTCTTCTGCCATCAGGTCCTCCCCTTAAAGATGAGGGGCCACCCCCAGTGGGAGTTCTAGGGTGCGACGAATCCTACAATCGAGTCAAGAGTCCCCATCCGCTTGGAGGAGGTAGATGATCTGATGATGATAGCTATTGGAGTGTCTACACAGGATCATGATGATGGGAAGGCCTCGGATGCCTTCCACACTAGAAATACTCTTCCGATAGATGCACCTCTCATTGGCATGGTCTCTGACCCACCACTAGTTCCCCCTTTGAATGTGGATCATCACCGTACCGCTGTTCATGTTGTTTAACTTCATTTAACTAGAATATGCGAGCAATGCTCACACTAGATAGTATGTGTTCATGCTGTTTAATTTAACTAGTATTTGGAATGTGCCTACTTTCTCAATAGGTGAACATGGGAATGATGGGGTCCTGAGCCACGTTGGCCCTGGAGCCTGGTTCTTCGTCCGCGGTCATGCTCAGAAAGCGTCCCCATAAGGCATGCGCCAGTTAGTTCAGTATAAGTCATTTGCATTCTCAATCCGGTCACTCTCCCCCTTATCCTATATGGGCTTGAACTTGGCTTGCATTGTGTAGTGCTTTCTCCATGACGGTGCCATCCCCAATTGTGGGGCTTCCCCCGGTGTTGTCAGAGAGTCATCCCATCGCCATTCGCCGTCACCGAGCCCGTGTGTCCCCACATAGGCCTCTGGTTCTAAAGTGGGTGAATCGTCAGAAGAACGTGAATACTCAGACAACATAGACTACCATCAATTATTGAAGGATTACTGCAAGGTCCAAGCATTGTTGTCATCATCCATGCTAAACGCCGAGATGCTACACGGTGAGCTGGACGCCGCGCGAGACGCACTTCAAGTTTCCAAGAATGAGGCCTCCTAGGCGTGAGCCAACTGGGCGATGGTCAAGGTGCAGGCCCATAACATGATGAACCTTCTTGTGGAACTAAGGACGTGGGTCCAGACCATGCAGCTTTGCGCGCAAGACACCTATGACATGGCCTTCCCTATGGAAACAATGAACAATCTGGTCACCGCAGAGGAGCACCGTCGAGCTCTACCAGTCCACCTTTGAGCCGTTGTGATCGAAGTCGTTCGT
Organism: Miscanthus floridulus; assembly: GCF_019320115.1. Lineage (NCBI taxonomy): Eukaryota > Viridiplantae > Streptophyta > Magnoliopsida > Poales > Poaceae > Miscanthus > Miscanthus floridulus. The sequence goes on from NC_089589.1 coordinate 79,305,479, forward strand.
TAGGGGGCTACCACGGCGCTGGCTATTGCCCAGCTTTAGATTAGTGTAGCGGTAAACATCTAGGTGGTAGAGTAGGGTTTTACGCTAGGATCGAAGGACGATGACATCGTCGATCTAGTCGAGAGCTAATCCTGCATGCCAGCCATGACCCTATCTATGGGACATATCAATAGTATTAGTAGTCATGAATAGGTTTGATCTGTGCGACGCCCTTGAAAATATGTGAACTCTTATTTGCGTGTTGGTGTTAACTTTTGTTGAACTTTGTATTAGGTGGATTAAACTCTATTGAGCGTGTTGTAGCTCTGGTCCTTTGGTCATTTTATAGCTGGTTTCTAGCCCCTGTTGATTGCTTTTCGCTATAGATTTCTTTCTAGTTGTCATTGATCTTAATCTATAATATGCTAAACATTCATCAGTGCCTTTGATCTCTGTTGAGGCTAACTTGTGTCTTTGATAAAATTTGTTGACCTTGAAACAACCATGGAGCGAGGAGTTCATCTGAACAAGTCTCGCCTTGATCTAATGTAGAACAGAGGAGCCATAGCTGTTGACTTTTACTAACACAAGAAAGTCTGCCCGCTGAGTATTTGATCTCATAGGACAGAATAAAGTGGCATACGGAGTTGCAATCAGTCTACCCCTCGATAGTTGTGACTGCTTGGAATGGAGTGAAATAAGTACAAAAAAGACCTATCACAACTGTACCAGGCATTCAGGTGTCAAGCGTGTCATGGTGGTCAAAAGCTCTTTCTCTCGATTCACTTCTTATGTCCAACTTTCCTGCCACATTCACTTCACTCTCGTCAGCTGTGCAAGGTCTATATTAAAGGAGCGTCCCCCTTCCCTCATCCTATAGCATTGCATCAATCGCCTACCTTTGGGCTCCCCCTTCCCTCACCCATTTGCATTTTCCTAACCTTCTCGCTCACAACTTTCCCCCCGACCACATCCCTGTATGATATTAGATGAAATGACGCTTACCTATTTCTTGTAAACCATATGTTCACCTGATAGTCCAAGCAGCGTAAATTTGAATGGGCTGGACATGTAACTCTTGTACTCAGCTATGAGTAGAACTTTTGCCTGATTGGCTGTGCTACAAATAGTAGTTGCACCATCTATGGCTACATGCATGAAGTAGTAAGGTATTGGATTCCTCAAGTAGTAGCATCAAACACAGCCGAGGGTGTGTAGATGATTAGAACCTATGAAACCATGTAGGAATCTCTAGCTAGCTACTTCCCCTCAGTTGCCGCGAGCCTATGACTACTTGGAATGGACTGCACTGTATACTTCACTAGATGATTGAAAGTCCAACCATCTAAAATATTCACTACTCAGATAGTACTAGTAATGATGAAAGTCGTGTGGTCACGTTAGAAGCCTGTTCCAGCCCTAACGACCCTATGTGTACAAAGTTTGGCCTCACTCCCCCTTGCATCATGCAAAAGTCCCCACCTCCGCCTCTCCATTGATTCCCATGAAGGTCATCCCCATGAAGCGCTCTAGGTCCACCTTGAGAAACCATGTCTGAGCTCTGGTCCATGCTTCCTGCAATGCGCTAGCGCACCCCACTTTGATGCCTGTTCGTACCCTTCTTGACTGCTAGTACCCGTCATGTTCTCGCACACCATCTCCTAGGCTGTCATTTGTCGCCTAGTCACCTACGATGATGACGTTGATGCCACCGACACCGGTGGTTCACTCGCCACCGCCGCTCACGGTGCGGTCCACCTCGCCATCATCGCAGGCACCATCATAGTCCCACATGCCATCCCCTAGGTTGGCATTGGTCTCCTCATTACCCACAATGACGACGTTGACACCACCATCACCGATGGTTCACTCACCATCGCTGCTCCTAGTGTGGTCCACCTCGCCGTCGTCGGTGGCACCATCGTGGTCGAGCTTGCCATCGCTGGATCTGCTCCTGATGCCCCACGACGGAGCGGGTCTCCTACAACATTATGGTCCCACTCGCCGTCCACTGAGGACATGTCTGAGGGCTCTATAGAGGGGGGGGGCCATCGTGGTCTAGCTTGCCTTCACCAGATCGGCTCCCAGCGCCCCACGGCAGGAGCAGGTGAAGTGATCCTCTAGTTCGATGTGGCAGAAAGGTTTGCTGGTTTCAACCCAGGCAGGTTTACCATGTAGGCGTTGGATTTTGATCATGCCTGTTTGTGACCTTGTTGCATGACTTGCATAGAGTTGTGGGATGGCACCGCTTATTGAATTAATTAGTAGTATCAAGTCATGTTAACATTTGTAGTTAGGATGAGTGTGCTGCCTAGTGCTCATTACTACTATGAAGCATGTTAATCATCTGCAATTAGAACTAGTATGTTTATGTAGTAGTTGTATGACTTTTAGTAGTGTAGCACGTTTCTCTTGTTATTATGGTCAATGAAGGCATGGTTATGTAGTCTAAACTCATATTGTTGCTGTACTCCACTCACACACACACACACCTATTATATATGAAGTCTGGTTTGATGTTATGTTATCTTTCTAGTAGCACTTGTCACCTCTTATTATGCATGTAGCCCTGCCTAGCTCTGCAAAACCAACCAAGACCCAAGAATAGGTGCCTAATCTTTTATGACACCAAAGCACAGTCTGACCATGTTGTATTAGACAAGGCCAGACCATATATTAGGTGTCTAGCCAACTCTTTTATCTTGGACATGCAAAATCAACAACCAAAGGACAGTCTGCCCCCTCATTTTGCCACACGCTGGACATGCAAAAAATTGTGCAGAAGTGGAAGGGCAACAAGATGAGTTAGGCGATGGTCTAAACTTAGTTAATTGTGGTGTATATCTGGATGTCAATAATGCTGATGTATCTCAATAGGTAATTGGTAGTGTGCTTATTTATTCAGTGTTTGTTTAGTGTTTATATCAGTTTCTTCATTATGTCGCAATGTTGTTCATTGTTCAAAGAAAGCCATTACCTGTGCACCCTCATCAAAAGCACATTCCAAAATACATGAAAAGCACTAAAAATAGTTAAAACCACCATTATATTGATTCCTAATTCCTAATATTTATCTGGGTACTTGAGGCCATTCAAAATAGACCAAAAGTGCACTACAACGCACCCGCCAATGTACTACTACTAGTTAGTACTAGACCTACTGCTACTATACTAATTAACTACAGCTACTGATCGATGTCACTGCCCCTACCATAGCCATTGTCGCCGCCCTCCTCATCATCCTACTCTGATGAGGAGTCATCCTCATCCTCCACAATCATGTTGGGGGATGGAGGGTTGAGTCTGCGCTTCTTGTTGTGTGGCATGGGGCTGAACCCCGGTGGAATGGTCTTAGTGATGTTGTCCACCTCCTCCACCAGCGCCTCCTCCGCCTCCTCTACCGCTTGTGGCACCTCCTCCTCCTCATATTTGGTGGGCTCCCTGTCGTCTTTGGTGGTCTCCTCCTTGCACTTGGGGCTCGATGTCGGTTGATTCAACTCCTCGCCATCCTCATCTTCGTAGTTGGTGGAATACTTGCCAGATGACCAGTGCCCCATTGCTCGCTCTACATGCTACCGGTGAGTAGGTATTAGAGGAGGTGATGCGATGTGTATTGGCATGTATGTATGAGAAAATACCCCAATCAGTGGTGCTCTCTATAGCCTTCTGGTCATTTTAAAGAGGAGAGACAAATGGTTGCTCTCCCACAGGACGCGATGATGGTTAAAGAGGAGAGCCGAATGGTTGCTCTCCCACAGGACGTGACGATGGAGGCTTCGCAATTGGTTGGCATCCCCTATTTCACATTTTGACTCCTGAGATTGGAAATAGTGTACACTCAATGCAGCCAGTCGCTTGCCCACCCGATAATCTGAATCATGTTGTCGTTGCGAGTTCCCATGCCAGTTTGTAGAGGGTATTTAGAGAACTCCTACTAAAACTCTCCTTGGCCACCTCCCCCTCAATCAATGCACATCGCGCCACTCCACCTCTACATCCCTTCGACTCATTGCCATCCACATCGATAATCATGTCATTGACGGTGCTCCCTACAAACATGTAAATTGAGATGACCAGACACCTCGCTGTGACCTCGAATCAACCCATGGATGACCTCCGCAACCTATGGGTGACCTGCTCATCCATGCGCCGCATTTGTAGTGACCCTATTGTGTGTCGGCATCTAGTACTGGATCGGTTCAGACGTAGGAGGATGGGGCTGACCTGATCCACTACTATGCCCTCCTTGCTAGCCTGACCCAAGTCAGCAACCTATAGGCTTGCTTCTTGAATTGGATACAAACTGTATTCATGGAAAAGAAGAGCCTCCAGCTAAGCCTCAATGATCTCTCCCACGCCGTCGATGGCGGGCATAATCTGGCGGCCTATCTGGTTGCCCTATTGCTCTATATGCACAATGGCGGTGCTAGTGATGATGACACTATGAGGCGGTACATGAGATGGGTCGATGGTGAGGAAGAATCATGGGTGGCGACGACGGGTGGTAGCAGCAAACCAATGAGCAGGTGATCTACAATACAACATGGGGACGGTTGTCGCTGCCGCCGCCAGCACTGGTGCGTGGCAATCTTCCTTGCGTAGGTGGTGCTTATGATGATGCAGACGGATGGGAAGGAAGGGCTATCATAGAAGAAGCCTGCCACATTCTAGGGCAGCCCTCCTTGTCCTTCTTGCCCTTGAATGTGGTAGGCTTCTTCTATGACACCAACCAAGGCTATTGATGCTACACCAGAGTCACCGGTGAACACCCCTCCTTATCCTTCTTGCCCTTCACCTTGGCCAATGTAGCTATCTCAGATATCTGCAATGGGCTCATCCTATGCTGGTGCCGAGGGGCTGATGGATCATACTGTTATGTTGTCTGCAATCCGACAACCTAGGAGTTCAAGGAACTACCGCCTAGCATCCATTCTATTGGTGAGGCTCGATTGGGGTTCGATCCGAAAGCCTCCTCGCACTTCCATGTGATTGAATATATACAGGAGCAGTTTGATCGATGTAGGGGTGTGGACATCTACTCATCTAAAACTACAGCATGGATCTGTAAGGAATCTAAATGGGGTAGGAATACTTCTGTGACAATTGAGAAATCAAATAGGAGATCATCAAAAACTATGTATCTTAACGGTTGTCTGCACATTATGGGGTACTCGTGGGGTGTCATATACTTTCTATGGATATGGAGGGAGAAACATGGAGGAAAATTCCTTGCCCACATGGTTCTATAAGTTCCATCCATCAAGCTCAGGGTCACTTGTGTGTATGTACTGTTCGTGGTCACATTATGCCCTAGCTTAACATCTAGATCCTTGAAGACTATGGTACTAATAAATGGACATTGAAGCATACTGTTAACATTCTGAAGGTTTTTTTGCATAGACTAACATTGAATTTAGTTATTACTCGTACTACAATGTTAATGAGTACTACTCAATGGTTCACCCAGAATGGAATTTGCTTCTCTTTGTTGGGGTTGGGCTAGAAAATAACAATGTTGCATATAACAAGGATAGCAGAAAAGTTCATGTCATCCCTACATGTTACAGTCAGTTTTTGAAATGTGGCATCCTGCCAGAAATCAACGACAGCCTTACTATCTTCCCTATGTTCTCTTATTCTCAGAGTTGCAGTCATTAGCAAAGGAGTAAATAAAGTTCCATGATGTATCTCTCTATCATGACATGTTAATGGATCAGTGTTGTTTGATTATATTGTGTATGGACATGTTATTTTTTTCTTGGATGGATGTTGTCATTATTTTGTTGTAACTTTAACTTGTTTGTAATGTAAGCTAAGGTCTATGCAGTGTGTTAGACGCGTTCAAACCTATAGAGATTGGACTTTCTTGCGTCTGTAGTAACATTTCAACACCAATGGTTCCTCTTTGTTCCCAAAAAATAAAAAGCACCAATGGCTCCTCTGTAGTAGTGATATATTAACCGCCACGATCTCTTTCGCAACTCCGTTTGTTTTCCTTCCTTCCCCGAGCCCTCCCATTCCCACTGTAGATCTAAAATCGCTAGGAACATGGGGTTGTCTTCTCCAAACCTACTTCACTCTTGGCCACCACCATGGTGAAGGGCGAACCTTCTACGAAGCTTGCACGGGAGGGGGATGACACCATGCCCGTGGAGCATCAAGATGAACCTCCGGTGGATCCCTTTGGAGGTAGAGACGATTGGGCTGTTAGCATCACGAGTAAGGCTTTCTTGAAGATCAGGCATGTGCTATAGAACACCAGTCTAGGCACCCTCAACCCACCTCGGGAGGAAAAGGTTAGCAGTTACATCTTCATTTTTCACCAACTCGCTAATGTCCTAGAAGAATTGCCAGCCTACCTGAACAAGAATCGCACGAACAATGCGAAGTACATCCTCACCTTCTACCAGAGCTAGATAGATGGCTTTGACACTAGCATTGTGACATAGGGAATCAGCACCGCCCACAACATCAAGAAGCACTAGCGCAACCTGGTTCATGCCAATGCTAAGTAGGTGGCCAACCGCATCACCGTGGACGAGGATGATGACAACGTTGATACCAACGAGGAGGACAAGGACAAGGACAGTGATACCGACAACGAGTAGAGAAGTAAATAAAGTTCCATTTGATGTATCTCATGTTGCATTTGATATATCTTCCTTATGTTGGTAGTACAGAGGGAGTACATGTTGTTACTCTTTCCTTATGTTGTTACTCTTCCTTATGTATCTTCACTTGCATTTTATGTCGGACGCGTTCAAATGTACAGAGGTTTTGATTTGTGAAGTCTTATTTGCATCTCTGTGTTTACTATATTGTTGAACTTTGTAATAATTAGGTGTGTTAAACTCTATTGAGCATGGTGTAGAAAAGGTCCTTTGGTCATTTGGTAGCCGGTTTCTAGCCGCTGTTGGTTGGTTTTGCCTGTAGGTTTCTTTCTGGTTCTCTTTCTAATCTATAGTATGGTAAACATGCGTAACGGAATTCATCCGATCTAGTCTCGCGTCGATGTAATGCCTAATGGAGGAGCCACATAGCTATTCAAATTTTACAATGCACGCAAGAAAGTCCAAGCATCATAAATGTGACCAGGCCAGAGACATCTCATGTTATACAAGGAAACCTATTTCGTACGAATATATTCATTGAATTCCTAAGGAAACAAATAAAATTGAAACTAGTTACATGTCTGGCGCATTCAAATTTATGCTGCTTGGACTATCAGGTGAGCATATGGTTTACAAGAAATAGGTAAATGTCATTTCATCGAATATACTAGAGGGACGTGCTCGGGGGAAAAGTTGTGATCATTTGTTGTAGAGTGCCTCTATATATATTTGGTCAAAACTGAGAATCTTTGAGGGAAGGGAATGCTCCTCCCATATAGACCTTGTGCGGTTTCCGAGAGTGAAGTGAATGCGCAGGAAAGCTGGACACAAGAAGTGCATCTTAGAAGAAGAGCTTTTGACCACCATGACATGCTTGAGACTTGAAAGCCTGGTGCGGTTGTGAGAGGAGTCACAGTAGTCAAGGGGCAGTCAGGCAGTTAGCTAGCTAGAGATGGCTACACAGTAGGAGTGAGGCCAGGCTTTGTACACATTGGGACGCCAAGGCTAGAACAGGCTTCCCACGTGATCGCATGAGGTTCATCATTTCTAGTATCCGAGTAGTGAATATTCTAGATGGTCAGACCTTCTATCATCCGGCAAGTATACAATGCACTCCAATCCAAGCAGTCATAGGCTCGCAGCAGCCGTGGTGCAGCAGCTAGCTAGAGATGGCTATATGGTTTCATAGGTTCTGATCGACAACACTCCCTGGGCTATGGTTGACGCTGTCACTTTATAAGGCGATCGTGGGTTTTAGAAAAAGTCCATATTATTAGGTGTATCCTAGAAACAAGGCTGCAATTAACACCTGACAAAAGCCGAACTTGTCTCTGGTTCATTCTAATTAAAGGCTACATGCATACATGCATGGAAGCTAGGGAAACGCCTCCAATAGTGGCTTGGACGTGACATTTTTAGTTAATGCAATTTCACTGTCTTCCTCTGTTCCTTCGTATCTAAAATTTCATCCTATGCACCTAACAAATCAGCCCAAAGGGAGTATGAACAAATGCACTCAATTTGCTATGACTTTCAAATGTACAGACGACACTATATACTATCATACGAGATGAAATGTACAGCGGGTGGACTTTCTAACGTGTGTAGTAAAAAATGTGAACAGAAAGAAACATGCAAATCAGAAAGAGAACAAGAAAACTCCACATTTCCTAGTAAACTGACCATCTTGTCCACCCGGTCACCCACCCACCTGGTCATCTGAATCATGTCATCGTAGTATTTCTCACGCCAGTTCATACAACATATTTAAAACTCCTACTGTAACCCCCGTTTGGCCGCCTCCCCCGCAATAACACCCTAGGTGTTAAGCATGCATTTGGCATTGGCATTGCATGAGCACAAGCATCATTGATCATTCATGAGCATGAGCATCTCAAAGTTTATCTCTATGATTGCTTATATCACATGTATTTGTTACTAAATGAATTACATATGCTAGGGTTTACATGTAACCAATGTATAAAATGTGTGTCGGACCCTAGGAGTACTTTTAACATGCTTAGAATGTCATATGGAACAACTTTTGTATTCATGACTTGGACCAATTTGGCCTCTAAGTCATGGTTATAGTGTAAGTTATCATTTTCAAGTTGCATGTTTGACCTAAGTTGAACTATACTCTAGAAACTTTGCATGGTAGTGCAACCTTAAGCAAAGTTGTAGTACTTTACTAGTGTAACAACTTTTATTTTTGGGTCAAGACCTAATTCAGTGCATAGCATGCTCAAAAATAGCTCAGAAGTAGCAATAGAATTACTGTTTTGAGTTTGAAAATTTTCTATCTGGAAATGCTTTTTAGTTTCAATGTACCATACTTTGGAGCTTTGTATTTTGAAAACTAGGACAAATTATATGTTGCTCCCTAAAGCAAAGTTGGAGTTTACATGTAGCACTACAACTTTGATTATTACGGTTGTTGCTAAATCGCTATGGATTTGGAGTTAGACGATCGCAAAGGTGTTGTTGTTAGGAGCTGTCATCGGCTCTAACCGCCGCGTCCATGCACGCGTCAGTGGCCAACCGGCCATAGGCCGTGGCCGCCGCATGGTGGCCATACACCGGTGATGGCTCAGCCAGTCTAGTCAAAGCGTTCATATAGGTGTCGCGCTCCTACTAATCACTTCACTCACTCGCTCGCACTTCCTCTCTCTCGCTCTACCTTGCCAAAGCGGAACGCCGTGCTCGCCATTGCTGCCACCGTGCTCCACCGTGCCCACTCATGCGCCGTCATTGCTGCACCACCACCTAATCCAGCTAGCCTACAGCTCTGCCATTGTCACCTCTTCCACCCTAACCCGCAAGCCCAGCTTGCCGAGCCTTAGTAAGGGCACATTTCACATCGTTGTCACCTTGAGCTCATCGGAGCGCCACCGCGCGCTCGGCTCACCATGGTTGTGGCTTTGCATCGCACCTCCTGCCCTCCTTTTCTCTGATTTGTAGTCGCTTTGTGAAACTTATGCTTAGGTAGGAGATTGACTTGATGCTACTGTGCGGTCATGAAGGAACACACCGCCGCTCCCACCGCGTCCGCCAAGGCCGCCATGACACTCGAGCTCGCCATTGCCAAGCTGACCCATCGCCTCCCTTTTCTCTCATGCGCATTAGGTTGAGTAAGCCTAGACCTAGCATATGGCAAGATGGAGACCTGCCTTTTGCTACCGTCTAGCGGAACGACGAGAGCACCACCGCGCTTTGTGCGCCGTTGCCGTGGCATGCACATGGTCGAAGCTCACCGCCGCCCCACCGGAACCCTAACCACCCTAGATAGCTTCGCTAGGATTCCACAAAGCCATAGCACACCTCACCGGAGCTTGTGATGGCCGTAGAACGCCGGCATACCATGGTGCTACCTCCATCGTCTGCCATTGTCAATGGCGAGCTGTCTCCGGTGAACCCTAGGTCACGTAGTCACTACCTATCGACGCGGTTCGATGTAGGGAACACGTAGGTCTCACCATCATCGCCGGTGATCTCGTTGTCGGCGAGATATCACTGGTTGGAGCACCTTCTCTACATTGTATCACTGACGCATGGGTCCTACTGACCAGCGGGCCCCATCTGTCAGTCACTGTGTGTCTTGGATTTCTTATTTGTTTCCATAGATTTGAATGTATATTTCAAAAATTCATAAGTAGAGTTGTAGATGTCCAAATGGAGTGAACCAAATTTTGTTGGATTCATCATAAAGTGTAGTATCTGATAAAAATATTAAACCTATAGTTTGGGATGTTTTTCTAGGAGAATTAAATTGGGCTAAATAAGCGCTTTTAAATTGTTTACAATCTTGGAAAATGCATAACTCGAGCTAGGAAAGTGATAAAATTGTGATTCCAATTTTGCTAATCTTGTGTTGACTTGCTCTAGTTAGGAAAAATATTAAACTTGTAGTAAACTTGATTGGAGTAGGGTCTTTCTATTTATCTTTTAATAAATGGTGTTTTCTAAGGAAATTCATAAGGATAAAAATAGGTAACATATTGCCATGCAAATTTTTTGTACAGTGTTAATAGGCTTTTGGGAAGCTAAGAAAAATATGAAATCTATTGTGTGACACTTTTCAATAGGGATAACTATTTTCACTAAAATCAGCCTTTATAACTTGTCATTTATGTAGAGGGTGATGTACTCATCTATTTGGCAAGAAATTTGTACAGTAGCATGTTGGGATCATAGATGAACCACTGTAATTTTCTTCGAATTATTGTGGAGTTTTACTATATTTTCTTTATTTCACTTTAGTGTCCAAATAAATTGATAAAGACATTTAAATAAATTATTTGGGCTTGACCACTGTTCGCCTAAACGGTTGTTTAGCCCATTTAAACACCGTGTAAATGCTACATGGTGGTGCACCGTTTCTACTTAATCACCCGTTTACCCCGTTTAATTGGCCGTTTAGCCCGTTTAATAGGACGTTTTGCCCGAATAATGGCTAAACGGTAGGTGACCGACTATTTACCATTTAGCATTTAGGAAAACACCGGGCTTGACCATTATATTTTCTAAAGTGTGTATGATCCCTATGAACTATTAGTACCTTTGGTTGTGCCCAATTTTGATTGCTTGTATGCAGTGAAATATTATTTTGTTCTATAATTCATTTATAGAAGTTGTTTGGACATATTCTGTTGCTAGGTGTTTTATATAGGCAAAATAGAGTTTGCTGTAAAAATGGTGAATAACAAAGTTGTAGGGAATTTCTTTATTTAGCTTGTGTCAAAATTTTAGGGCAATAGGCCAAATTGTTTGGGAGTTATGGTTGTTAAAAGTTGGTCTCCCGAAATGCTTACTCTCTGGAATTTTGGGACAGACCTGGGAAGTTTACCTGTTTTGACTAGGATAGAGGTTGAATCAGCTTTTGGTGATTAAATGAAAGTTGTAGGAAATTTTGTAATATTTCCATAAAGTCCTAGATCACAGCATTTGGTTGTGCAAAACTCCAGTTTTGATCTAAACTTTTAGCTGTTGTGTTGTGGTCCAGAAATGGACTTAGTGTGGATTCTTGAAATTTCTAGAGAAGAGATATGCGCCAACTCAGTAAATAAGAATATAATTTGGTTATCATATAAGTAACTTGATATAATCCTCAGCATAGAATCATGCACGTTCTCATGTCATATCATTCACAATTCTTCTTATGCATCCATGATACTTACTTTATGCATGTGCATGCAATAGCTGCAACGGAAGAAATCATGTTGGTGGAACCCAAAGCCGATCCACAAGAGGAGAACTAGGAAGCTTAGCACCAAGAAGCTCCTGGTGAGGGCGAGCCTAAAGTTGATCATCTCCTAGAGTGCCCTGACCACCAGCCGGCCACGTTTGTGAAAGGCAAGCCCTAGAGCATTCTAAGTCTCCCATGTTTTACAAAATATTACTTGAGTCCTTTATGTTTGATGCATTAGGTTATAAGAGTTGATTGGAACCACTTGCTACATATACTTTCCATGTCTAGAAATATCTATCTTGAATCCTATGTAGGTCCAGGATTGATCTTATGCTTAGCCATGCTTAGATCGGTAGATGTCGGGTGATTCCCTGTCACCTGCGAGTTATAGGCGGTGACTTGATCACGGTTGGCTATATTGTGCTATCGTGGAACATAACCTGGTGATGTTGAACAATTGGAGACCGGATAGAATCTTATATGTTAGGTGTGGTGACTTATAGTGATTTCATTCGTGTCATTTAAGGACCGGCCATTAGAGGCCCTCTTGTCATGTTGAATGCATACCTCTCACATGGTTGGCCAAATAAGTCATTCCAACCGTGAAGCCGAGTAGCTCAAGTCAGGCCGAGGATGTGACCAGTTACAGTGCGCACCCTGGAGGCTATAAGGATGTGTGGAGAGCCAATGGTGTGAGTCTAAGGGCGGGTTCGAGTCCAGAGCCTCCTAGCAGATTAGTAGTATCATTGAGGGTGCGGCACTGGTCTTACCGGTGATTTTGACCTGAGTTGTACCAAAGGAGACCGAATGCGATCCTGATGGGGGGAGTATAGGTGTGTGTTAGGAATAATTCCCCAGCTAGGTAGGAATCGATTTGAATTGTCATCTCTCCCGGATAGTGAGAACTTGGCATGAGCTCCTTCATCGTAGTAATTGATGAAAGTGTTGGTTATGTGGATTATGAAAATGCTCAACTTGATATGTTTACTATTGTGACAATTTAATGGTATACACCATGTTTGGCATAGGATAGATGCTAATCTAGAATGGAACAGGAATAATAAACTCATTATTCAAAGGTTAAAAGATACTAGATAAATGTTGGCTTGTAGGCAAAGGATGTCAACCAGCACCACTTATAATCCTTGCATAATCCTTGGTGTCTCTTATTTTTGGTTTATGATGGGTAAGTCTAGCTGAGTACCTTCTCATACTCAAGGTTTATTTCTCTATTGTTGCTGATAATGTGATGTACCATGGCTACTATAAGCACTGCTTTGCTCCTACTATGGATGAGGAATAAGACCATGGGCAAGGTCATTCTATATATCATCTCACCCTTGTGCTTTTGTTGAAGATGACTATGAAAACTGGCTATGTATCTAAACTATTGTTGATGTCATTCTGAATTATGTTGCTTCCGCTACTAGTTAAACTAATGTTGTAATAACTATGTTGGAACTCCGATGTATGATGACAAACTATTTGTGAACTTGTTGTAACATGTGACTTGTATGTTGAATCATATACGATCTTGTCTTGTATGTTGGTTGATTTGAGATCCTTCGTGATACTCGATGGACTACCAGATTTATATGGGCTCAAGTGTGATGGTTTGACTACCTCAATGGTTGGTATTATACTTGTGCTCTTATAAATTGGACGGTTCTATTACAGCTAGCATCGGAGCAGGATTCAACACTAAACTTATCACATGTGTAATTAAAACAAAGGTTTTTGTTTTATAAACTTAATTTCTACAACTATAGTAATAAGTTTAGAGTGTTGTAGATTGACCTTAAAACTATAGTGTGCTAGTGGTCATCTCCTTTATGCCCAGTTAAGGAGTATTAGGTGGCTATTTAAGTACTAACACAGGGGATTTTACTTTTGTCATCCATACGGCGTGCTATTGTATTGGTGCCACTCACTTGAGTGGTAATGTATAAATCAAATGCCTCTACACCAGGTAAGAAGGTAAGTTGATGAGTGTCATGACTAAAAGAAGTGAGCGTGTGGTCGGGGAGAGCTAGCTGTGATGCGGTTGTATATGCATGCTTGCATGTGTGTATGGTGCGTATTTAATTATGGGTAGTGTATTGATCATCAGGTAGTTTTGATATAGAAGTATATATATGGGATATATATATATATATGGAAGTATTTAGTTTACTGCTTTCATACATATCTTGCTATCCTTGATATTCAAGTTAGAGCCCAGATTTACCTTTTTGTACATATAACTGTTGGGTTGGGCTGAAATGAATCTTCTGCAGGTACACTAACAACAAAACGTGTAGCTCGTTTAGTTACGATTATATTGAGAGAACATATGTATGCCACCATGTATGTCGTTAGGATTTATTTCTCTAAGTTTGTGAGGACATAGAGAACGAGCATACATCATGATACATCATTCATTCATATCATTGCATTATTTCCCCATTACAAGATCTTATTCTTAAGTAACTCTTTTCTATAATTACGTTGTCTCACTAAATTGTAACATTTGCTACAGATGGCAGCCCTAGGAGCCCCTATTGCAAGCGACACCTTTTTAGCACTATTTGGGACTCCCACTTTACTGTGGATGGTACTGCACTCTGTTAGGTATGTTGAACCACCTCGCTATTTTTGGAGCAAAGTGCTAACTAAGGGACAACGGTGGTATGACATGTGGGTCACTAGTCACTGCCCATGTGGACAACCCTCAATGGCAAGGATGGAGTATTGAGTCAGATGGATAGACCCCTTGGGAGGGTACCCAAGTGGCTGATTTTGAAGTTCTCAGCGAAATCTCTTAGGAATTCAGGTGATGAGCTTATCGATGGGCCCATTGGATCTTTCCCTCAGGTGGATGCATCATAGACCACTTGGACCCTAGCCAGGTAGTAATGCTTTGGTAAGAGATCGGGATGAAAGAGTAGGAAGTAGGAATGCTGCCATGAGTGCCATGTATGCAGTTATGAAGATGTTTTACTCTCGCCAGGATAGTTACATCAGTTATATGCAAGAGCTCCAAAGGGCATAGGCTACACAGCGTAGGATGTGAGGACAGTGTGTGTAGGCACCGAAGGGTAGTTAGAGCAGCTCAGAATGAGATAGGTAATTATATGACAGCCTTAGAAGCTCATCGGGGGTAGTTTGTCCATGCTGTTGTAGAAACAGATGTAGCTAGGGCTAAGTTATAGGATGTTCAGTGCTGAGAGGGACTGAGGTCATTCGCCTTGCTGAGACTAGGGAGGCAACTAGGATTAGGACTATGTTCTAGGCTACTAGGTAGGCAATGGAGTTTGCATCATAGAGAGCTAGGAACTCATACGCCATGATTGAGGAGCTTCAGCTAGATGTTCATCGTCTCAATAACATGGTGAACCCAATTCTTCCTCCAGCTCCAGCAGTGGAAGAAGATCCCAATGTGTTGATTGCTGAGGATGATGGCATGGAGGTGGACGCTAAGGATGAGCCTAAAGAGGAGGAGATTGAGCCTTTTGAGGACGACCACGGTGATGGTGTGTCCGACATCGACTAGCGACCACCCCAAAGAGTAGCTTAGCTATAATATCTAGCTAGATGCAGTTAGCTCTTTATCTTTGATCCTTGTGTAATGAACTCGTAATGTAGGTTTCAATTTCATGATGTACCCCTTTTCGATGTTATTGGAACCATGCATGTAATACATGTGGTGATTGCACTTCTTATTGAATTTCCAGTTGTTATTGGCAAGAAAAATCTAGCATTGTATGGAACATGTTGCGAGTACGATAAGTGGTCCTATTGATGATGTTATGTTGTGGAAATGAATTATTGTGCCTCTATATTATTGTATGAATTTAAGATTTCTCTCAGTAATTATAGTATGGCATGATTATATAATTCTTCTGCAATCTCTAGACATCACCCAATAATCACTTGTTGCAACTTTGTAGATGACTCGCACTCGCGGAGGGGCTGGTACCAGTCATGATTGTGATGATGATCTGCCACCACCACCGCACCCCATGCCAGTGGAAATGATGGCACAACTCTTGGAGACCCAATGGTCTATGGGGGGAGTATTGTGCGGGCTTACGCAGAACACCAGTCGTGGATGGGGCCAGGACCAACACTAGGGACCCGAACCAAATCAGTACAGTGATTTTAAGGACTTCTTGGACACTAAATCTCCTATCTTTAAGCAAGTAGAGGAGCCATTGCAAGCCGATGAATGGCTCAAAACCATTGAGCAGAAGTTTTGTCTCTTGAGAGTTATAGAGCATATAAAGGCTGAGTATGCCTCACATCAGTTGCATGGTCCAGCAGGCATTTGGTGGACTCATTACCTGTCTACCCTCCCTACTAATGCTCAGGTTACATGGAATGTGTTTAAGACTACTTTCAGGGGGCATCATATTCCCCTAGGTCTTATGAGCATGAAACATACAAAGTTTATGAGGCTTACTCAGGGCACCAAAAGTCTCACTGAGTACTTGCATGCCTTCAATAATCTCTCTAGGTATGTGCCTAAGTTTGTGAATACCGATGCTAAGAAGATTGAAAGTTTCAAGAGAGGATTAGGTCCAAAGTTGATGAAGACTCTAGCAAATAACAAGAGTGAGACCTACAACTGAATTCAGTGAGTGATGCGCTCACACAAGAATCATAATAATATTTATGCTGCATCCAAGAGCTGCAAGAGGGCCTTTGAAGCCGGTGCATCTCAGCAGAGAGCTCTAGTGGTGGCAAGAACCTAATACCGCCCACCTGCTCCAAAATACCTACCACCTTAGAAGAAGGCCCTAGCCAAGCCAAGCAAATAAAGGGTATCACCGGGCATACTCTATTGCTCTACCGCCTAAGGGTAATGCTAGGACAAGGCAACTCAAAGGCACCACCTAACAATCAACCATGT
Source organism: Miscanthus floridulus (assembly GCF_019320115.1). Taxonomy (NCBI): domain Eukaryota; kingdom Viridiplantae; phylum Streptophyta; class Magnoliopsida; order Poales; family Poaceae; genus Miscanthus; species Miscanthus floridulus. The sequence goes on from NC_089589.1 coordinate 79,322,148, forward strand.
TTCAATTGCAACAAGACTGGTCATTGGGCGAGGGAGTGCCCTTACCTCAAGAAGAACAATCAGAAGCCAGCAGCTACAAATGCATGCCCGGGCTATGTGCATTACACCACCATGGAAGAGATTCTCTCTAGCGAGGTTGTCACAGCTGGTATGTTTCTTGTGAATCATAACCCTATAGTTGTTCTATTTGATTCTAGGGCTTCACATTCATTCATGAGTCCAACATTTGCATCCAAGTATGATCAGAAAATATTTAGTAGTAGATAAAGGTGGTTATTGTATAAGTGTAGCCGAGAGTAACATTTCCACCAATTAGATAGTTAAAGAGGTACGTATCCAAATAAGTGAACCAGAGTATACTACAAATTTAGTGATATTACCGGGATTGGGTATAGATGTGATCTTGAGTATGAATTAGATGAAGAACCATGGTGTCCTTATCGATACATTGACTAGAACCATTATGTTGAGAGACCCCAGGAATAATGATGCTTTTCTAGTACCCATTCCTAGGGAGTTTGATCTCCAAAATGTGGCCAAGTGCTATCCAGCCTATGGCCCTTGTTGATATTCCTATAGTATGTGAGTTTCTAGATGTCTTTCCAAATGAATTGCCTAGGGTTACCACCCGAGAGGGATATAGAGTTCAAGATTGAGTTAATACTAGGTACAAGCGCCCATCTCCCGAAGACCTTATAGAATGCCGCCAAATGAGTTAGCATAATTGAAGATTCAATTGCAAGAGCTCTTAGAAAGGGGTCTCATTCGCCCTAGTTCAGTCACCATGGGGTTGTCCAGCCATATTTGTGAAAAAGAAGGACAAGTCTTTGCAGATGTGTGTGGACTATCGACTACTCAATGCTGTTACTATCAAAAACAAATATCCTTTGCCTCGTATTGATATCTTATTTGATCAACTTGACAAAAGCAAAAGTGTTCTCTAATATTGATTTGAGGTCAGGTTATCACCAAATCAAGATCAGGCCTGAGGACATACCTAAGATGGACTTTTTCCACTAGGTATGGCCTTTCTGAGTATTTAGTCATGTCCTTTGGGTTGACCAATGCTCCTTCCTATTTCATGTATTTAATGAACTCGGTATTCATGCCTGAGCTTGATAAGTTTGTGGTCGTGTTTATCGATGATACCTTCAACTATTCCAAGAATGCAGAAGATCACACCGAGCACTTGAGAGTGGTGTTGTCTAGGCTGCGAGAGCATAAGTTATATGCTAAATTTAGTAAATGTGAATTCTGGTTGAGGAAAGTACCTTTCCTAGGCCATGTTTTATCTAAATATGGAATCTCGGTGGACCCATCCAAGGTGCAGGAGGTTCTTGATTGGAAAGCCCCAACCTCCGTTCATGAGGTTTGAAGTTTTCTTGGCTTAGCAAGGATATTACCAGTTGGTTTATTCTGGTTTTCGCCAAAATTTCCAAGCCCATGACTAAGTTGCTTCAAAAGGATGAGAAATTTGTATGGACACCAGAGTGTGTGGTAGCTTTTCACACTTTATGAACATTGCTAACTACTGCTCCTGTTTTAGCACAGCTTGACATTGAGAAACCTTTTTATGTGTTTTGCGATGCATCAGGTATCGATTTAGGGTGTGTTCTAATGCAGGAAGGCCGAGTCATTGCTTATGCCTCGCAGCAACTGAGAAAGCATGAAGTCAATTTATCCAACTCATGATTTAGAATTAGCAGCAGTTGTCCATGCTCTAAAAAATTGGAGACATTACCAGCTTGGTAATGTTTGCCATATCTACACCGATCACAAGAGCCTCAGGTACATTTTCACCCAACCTGAATTGAACATAAGGCAGAGAAGATGGTTGGAATTGATCAAGGATTACAACCTAGAAGTACATTATCATTCGGGAAAAGCCAATGTGGATGCAGATGCCTTAAGCTTGAAGTATCGGTGTAATCCTTTGATGGAAGATGGTTTCCACTTATTACACCCGACAGTCTTACACAATATCACTGTTGGTTGCTCTCTTGAGTCTAAGATCATTGAGCTCCAAAAGACCAATGTGGGTATATTCCATATCAAAAGAAGGATGAAAGAGGAAGAAACCACTCATTTTTGGCTAGATGAGAGGGGTGTGCTGTGGTTTAAGGATCGACTTATAGTGCCGAAAGATAGAGAATTGAGAAACCAAATTCTAGAGGAAGCACACTGTTCTAGTTTATCCATTCACCTAGGTAGCAGTAAAATGTACCACGACCTGAAAACACAGTTTCTGGTGGACAAAAATGAAGAAAGAAATTGTAGCATTTGTTGCTAGATGTGATAATTGCTGTCATGGTCAAAGCCATCCATTTGAAGCCAGGCTAGGACTACTTCAGCCACTGTCTATCTCAAGATGGAAGTGGGATGACATCAATATAGATTTTATAGTTGGGCTTCAAACCACTGAAAAGGGTCATGATTCCATTTGAGTAATTGTTGATCGCTTGACTATATCTACACATTTCCTCCCTGTTAAGGAAAAGTATCGACCCCATCAGTATGCAAAGTTGTACATTGCCCAAATCAGTATGATTGCATGGTGTGCCTAAAAGCAGTTGTGTCAGATCGAGGACCTAGTTTGTTAATCATTTTTGGAAACATCTACATAAGCAGCTAGGTACCCAATTGATCCGTAGCTCTGCTTATCACCCTTAGATGGCTGGTTAGACTGAGCGAGTGAATCAGATTATAGGAGGATATGTTGATAGCTTGTGTGATTTCTTCTAAGGGTTCATAGGAGAAATGGTTACCTTTGGCCTGAATTCTCCTACAATAATAGCTATCAAGAAAGCATAAATGGCTCCTTTTGAAGTTTTGTATGGTCAAAAATGTAGGACTCCTCTGAATTAGATTGAGCCTGGTGAAAGAAGGTATTATGGGATTGACTTTGTCAAAGAAGCTGAAGAACAAGTTCAAATCATTCAACAACATATCAAAGCTGCTCAATCGAGACAGAAGAGTTATGCAGATAAAAGGAGAAGTCCCATTGCATTTGAAGTTGGGGATTTTGTATATCTAAAGGTGTCTGCCATGAAGAGAGTGCAAAGGTTTGGTGTGAAGCGAAAGCTTGCACCTAGATATGTAGGCCCCTACAATATCATTAGGACCAAGGGGACTAGTAGCCTACAAACTCTAGTTACCTCCTAGAAATGAGAGCTATATTCAATGTTTTCCATGTCTCCCAACTCAAGAAATGTCTTCATGTGCCCAAAGAAGCTATTGAACCCGCTAGTGTCAAGATCCAGTCGGATTTAACCTACGAAGAAAGGACCTATTCGAGTGCTTGAGACAATGGAAAGATTGACCCATAGCAAAGTCATTAAATTCTACAAGGTGGTATGGAATAACCATAGTGAGCAAGACGCTATGTGGGAGCGAGAGGATTATCTTTGTGAGGTCTATCCGGTTTTCTACAAGAGATGGTTAGTCGTGTAAATCTCGGGACGAGATTTCTTTAAGGGGGGAAGGGTTGTAACATCCTAGGTGTTAAGCATACATTTGGCATTGGCATTGCATGAGCACAAGCATCATTGATCATTCATGAGCATGAGCATCTCAAAGTTTATCTCTATGATTGTTTATATCACATGTATTTGTTACTAAATGCCTTACATATGCTAGGGTTTACATGTAACCAATGTATAAAATGTGTGTGGGACCCTAGGAGTACTTTTAACATGCTTAGAATGTCATATGGAACAACTTTTGTATTCATGACTTGGACCAATTTGGCCTCTAAGTCATGGTTATAGTGTAAGTTATCATTTTCAAGTTGCATGTTTGACCTAAGTTGAACTATACTCTAGAGACTTTCCATGGCAGTGCACCCTTAAGCAAAGTTGTAGTACTTTACTAAAGTAACAAATTTTATTTTTGGGTCAAGACCTAATTCGGTGCATAGCATGCTCAAAAATAGCTCACAAGTAGCAATAGAATTAATGTTTTTGAGTTTGAAAATTTTCTGTCTGGAAATGCTTTTCAGTTTCAATGTACCATACTTCGGAGCTTTGTATTTTGAAAACTAGGATGAATTAGATGTTGCTCCCTAAAGCAAAGTTGGAGTTTACATGTATCTCTACAACTCTGATTATTACGGTTTTCGCTGAATCGCTACGGATTTGGAGTTAGACGATCACAAAGTCTTGTCGTTAGGCGCTGTCATCGGCTCTAACCGCCGCGTCCACACGTGCATCAGTGGCCGACTAGCCATAGGCCATGGCCGCCGTGTGGCTGCCGTACACCGGTGATGGCTCGGCCAGCTGGTCAAAGCATGCACAAAGGCGTCGCGCCCCTACTAATCACTTCACTCACCCGCTCGCACTTCCTCTTTCTCGCTCTGCTTTGCCCAAGTGGAATGCCATGCTCGCCATTGCTACCACCATGCTCCGCCATACCCGCTTGCATGCTATCATTGCTGCACCACCGCCTAATCTAGCTAGCCTATAGCTCCACCATTGTAACCTCTTCCGCCCCAACCCGCTAGCCTAGCTTGCTGAGCCTTGGTAAGGGCACATTTCGCATCGTCGTCGCCTTGAGCTCGTTGGAACGCCACCGCGCGCTTGGCTCACCTGTGGTCATGCCTTTCCATCGCACCTCCTGCCCTCCTTTTCTCCAATTTGTAGTCGCTTTGTGATACTTACACTTAGGTAGGAGCTTGACTTGATGCTACTGCGTGGTCGTGCGAAAACACACCGCTGCTCCCTGCCACGTCCTGCCATGGCCGCCGTGACACTCGAGCTCATCATTGCTAAGCTAACCCATCGCCTCCCTTTTCTCTCGTGCGCATTAGGTTGAGTAAGCCTAGACCTAGCGGATGGCAAGATGGAGACCTGCCTTTTGCTGCCATCTAGCCGAAACGGTGAGAGCACCACCGCGCTTTGTGCGCCGCTGTCAGTGGCATGCACACAGTCGAAGCTCACCACCGCCTCACCGGAACCCTTAACCACCCAAGATAAGTGCTTTTAAATTGTTTGCAATCTTGTAAAATGCATAACTCGAGCTAGGAAAGTGATAAAATTATGATTCCAATTTTGCTGATCTTGTGTTGACTTGCTCTAGTTAAGAGAAAATGTTAAACTTGTAGTAAACTTGATTGGAGTAGGGTCTTTCTATTTATCTTTTAATAAATAGTGTTTTCTGAAGGAAATTCATAAGGATAAAAATAAGTAACATATGGCCATGCAAATTTTTGTACAGTGTTAATGGGCTTTAGGGAAGCTAAGAAAAATATGAAATCTGTTGTTTGACACTTTTCAATAGGGATAACTATTTTCACTAAAATCAGCCCTTATAACTTATCATTTATGTAGAGGGTGTTGTACTTGTCTATTTGGCATGAGATTTGTACAGTAGCCTGTTCAGGATCATATATGAACCACTATAATTTTCTCAGAATTTATTGTGGAATTTTGATATATTTTCTTTATTTCACTTTAGTGTCCAAATAAATTGATAAAGGCATTTAAATAAATTATTTGGGCTTGACCATCATATTTTCTAGAGTGTGTATGATGCCTATGAACTGTTGGTACCTTTGGTTGTGCCCAATTTTGATTGCTTGTATGCAGTGAAATATGATTTTGCCCTATAATTCATTTATAGAAGTTATTTGGACAGATTCTGTTGATAGGTGTTTTGTATAGGCAAAATGGAGTTTGCTGTAAAAATGGTGAATAACAAAGTTGTAGGGAATTTCTTTATCTAGCTTGTGTCAAAATTTCAGGGCAATAGGCCAAATAGTTTGGGAGTTATGACTATTAAAAGTTGATCTCCCTAAATGCTTACTCTTCGGAATTTCGGGACAGACCTGGGAAGTTTACCTGTTTTGACTAGGATATAGGTTGAATCAGCTTTTTGTGATTAAATGATAGTTGTAGGAAATTTTGTAATATTTCCATAAAGTCCTAGAACATAGCATTTGGTTGTGCAAAACTCCAGTTTTGATCTAAACTTTGAGCTGCTGTGTTGTGGTCCAGAAATGGACTTAGTCTGGATTCTTGAAATTTCTAGAGAAGAGATATGCGCCTACTCAGTAAATAAGAATATAATTTGGTTATCATATAAGTTAACTTGATATAATCCTCAGCATAGAATCATGCACTGTTCTCATGTCATATCATTCACAATTCTTCTTATGCATCCATGATACTTACTTTATGCATGTGCATGCAATAGGTGCAGCTGAAAGAAATCATGTTGGTGGAACTTGAAGCCGATCCACAAGAGGAGAACCAGGAAGCTCAGCACCAAGAAGCTCCTGGTGAATGTGACCCTGAAGTTGATCATCTCCTAGAGTGCCCTGACCACCAGCTGGCCACGTTTGTGAAAGGCAAGCCCTAGGAGCATTCTAAGTCTCCCATGTTTTACAAAATATTACTTGAGTCCTTTATGTTTGATGCATTAGGTTATAAGAGTTGATTGGAACCAATTGCTTGCATATACTTTCCTTGTCTAGAAATATCTATCTTGAATCCTATGTAGGTCCTAGGATCGACCTTATGCTTAGCCATGCTTAGATCGGTAGAAGTCGGGTGATTTCCTGTCACTTACGAGTTATAGGTGGTGACTTGATCACGGTTGGCTATATTGTGCTATCATGGAACATAACCTAGTGATGTTGAACAATTGGAGACCGGATGGAATCTTATATGTTAGGTGTGGTGACTTATAGTGACTTCCATCTGTGTCGTTTAAGGACCGGCCGTTGGAGGCCCTCTTGTCATGTTGAACGCATACCTCACATAGTTGGTCGGATAAGTCATTCTGACCACAAAGCCGAGTAGCTCAACTCAGGCCGAGGATACGAGCAGTTATAGTGCACACCCTAGAAGGCAGTAAGGATGTGCAGAGAGCCAATGGCGTGAGTCCAAGGGTGGGTTTGAGTCCTCAGCCTCCTTGCAGATTGGTAGTATCTTTGAGGATGCGGCGCTGGTCTTACCCATGATTTTGGACCTGAGTTGTACCAAAGGTGACCGAATGTGATCCTGATGGGGGAGTATGGGTGTGTGTTAGGAATAATTCCCCAGCTGGGCAGGAATCAATTCAAATCACTGTCTCTTCCGGGTAGTGAGAACTTGGCATGAGCTCCTTCATCGTAGTAATTGATGAAAGTGTTGGTTATGTGGATTATGAAAATGCTCAACTTGATATGGTTACTATTGTGAGGATTTAATGGTATACAACATGTTTGGCATAGGATAGATGCAAATCTAGAATGGAATAGGAATAATAAACTCGTTATTCAAAGGTTAAAAGATACTAGATAAATGTTGGCTTGTGGGCAAAGGATGTCAGCCAGCTCCACTTATAAGCCTTGCATAATCCTTGGTGTCTCTTATTTTTGGTTTATGACGGATAAGTCTAGCTGAGTACCTTTTTGTACTCAGGATTTATTTCCCTACTATTGCAGATAACGTGATGTACCACGGCTATTATAAGCACTTCTTTGCTCCTGCAGTGGATGACGAATAAGACCATGGGCAAGGTCATTCTATATATCATCTCACCCTTGTGCTTTTGTTGGAGATGACTGTGAAAACTGGCTTTGTATCTAAACTACTGTTGATGTCGTTCTGAACTATGTTGCTTCCGCTACTGTTAAACTGATGTTGTAATAACTATGTTGGAACTCTGATGTATGACAAACTATTTGTGCACTTGTTGTAACATGTGACTTGTATGTTGAATCATGTATGATCTTGGCTTGTATGTTGGTTGATTCGAGATCCTTCGTGATACTCGATGGACTACCAGATTTATATGGGCTCAAGTGTGATGGTTTGACTGCCTCGGTGGTTGCTATTGTACTTGTGCTCTTATAAATTGGATGGTTCTGTTACACCCGCCTCCTCCTCAATCCACATAAGTCAATCGCGCTGCGCTGCCTCTCCAGCGCTCCATCTCGCCACCATCCACACACTGTAGCTCCATCCATGCACATGTCGTAGCTCCAGCCACACCACCGTGTGAGCCCTTGGTTGGCCTCCTCGCGCTCCGCATTGCACGACGTCCATGCCGGCAATCATGGCATCACCCCCATGTCGCTGTTGCTAGTGCTCCCTAATGGGCTGGCCATTGAGATTGTCGACCACCTCGCTGCGACCTCAGAGCAGCCCATGGATGACCTCGGCAGCCTATGGGTGACCTGCTCATCCATGCGCCGCATCTGTGGCAAACCCGCTGTCGGTCAGCGCGTGGCACTGGGCTAGTGTAGATGCGGGCTAGGGTGGGATGATGTTGGCAACTACTATGCCCTCCTTTCTAGCCTGACCCAACTCAGCAACCTGAAGGCTTGCTTCCTCATTGGGATACCAATGGTATTCGAGAAAACCCACAGGCCCCGGCCATGCCTCGATGATTTTGCTTGCACCACCAATAGCAGGCACAATCTGGCAACCTATGTGGTCACCATATTGCTCTATAGGCACAATGGCGATGCCCGCGACGACGACACTATGAGGTAGTACATGAGATGGGTCGACAACAAGGAAGAATCAAAGGCGATGGTGGCAGACCAACGAGTAGGTGGCTACACAACAAGAGGTATGTGTTGTACCACCACGAGGCGGCCACCGAGGTGTGTTGGCATTTCTTAGCAGCAATCACCAAGTGTGGAGGTTTTAAGTCCATCACCAGACAACAGCGCCAGAAATACCTATTGGTATTTCTTAGTACCATCACTTAGATTGAGTTAACCTTAGTGCACCGCCAAGAAACATCAACTACAATAGTTCTTAATGATTACAGAAATATCCGCAAGCGCACGGATCTATAATTGTAGCATTTCACCTAGAAGTATTCAGGGTATCATTATTTATATTTTCCTAAAGGAGGGCAAGGTATGAGAGTCTACCATGAGCATGAACAAGATTACATACTTGCACAGTGGACCATAATTCATGACAGGGGTAAAAATGGTATTTCAACAGATAGTGGACACACATCTGAGCCAACCTCAAGAATAAAGAAGAAAACAAACAAATAAAAGAATGTGCCTACATGGAGCCAGGCATGTTCTAATATAGCCGTGCAAAGAATAGTTAATGATCATACAAGTTATATGATTAGAGTTAGAACTAAGTTTAAGATGAATGGGGAGATCTCTGAGCACTGGTCTGCCAGCAAGCACGAGGACACTTTAAAACTCCTACACAGTACCTGAACATAGGGGATTACAAGGGATGGATAGGGCTATCATCACCTGCCACCTACCCCTCAACCGAGGGGCACCGTCATATCTGAAGGTTCCCGTGCACCCGATCACCATGCCCATGTACAAAGAAACTATCCATATACCCTCGGAACTCCGACCCTACGGATCGACAAGCAAGAATATGGGCAAACCTGAAGGAACAACAAAACCAACACCTCAACGCTAGCTCTACTTCCACTCATACAAACCATATGAATGATTAAGCATGATGTTGAACATGTTAAGATCATAACACACAAACTATATGCTAGTTCATATATCATGATTATAACAAGACAACTATACTCTAGTTCATATGCACTACTATATAAATGATATAAGAGCGACTATGGAAGAACTCTTCATAGTATTATTCATACCAAGATGTCACTCTTCTTCCAAGGAGCCAAGCCCTCCTTGATAGCTTTGCTAGCTCCAAATATTACTAAGAAAGTAAAAGTACAAGATGTGGTAGTGAGGTGTAGCTCCAAAATGGTGTGTGTTGAATGGGGAGCTCTAGCCCTTCTTTTATAGTGGAGTGTGGTCAGTTTGGCGCCCATAAATTAGGACACCACCCTGAGCCACCTTTGCTTGCCGCCATGCAACCGCTAGAGCGAGGTGGGCCTGAGAGGCGGTGCTAGGGGTGCGGGCGCACCCCCTAGTGTGGCTTCACTAGGGCTAGTCCTACTGGCCACCGCCTTACTCTAGTGGGCTGCTGGCTAGGCCTGTGTTGCTTCCTTGGTGGTGCCTGGCCGAGTCTTGGCATGTAGGTGGGCTTCTCTATTTATTTCCTGTGCGCATTTCTGCATTATGCTTTCCAAATTGCGCCTTTTGCTTGGTTTTCCACTTGTATTCGAAAGTATGTCATGCAAAAATGTGTTTTCTCCAATACAAGTGGAACAAGGTCAAGGTAAAAGCATATGTGTATAAGTTTACTTAATTTCTCGGTGTCGTTCACCGTAGCCCTATTTCTTATGTGACGCTAGGCATAATTAGTTTGTGATTGTTAAATGCTTGTAATAGTTTGGCTTGAGTTAACTGGTGTGCCATGCTTGTTATGCTTGCTACCCCTATGCTAGACTTGAGTGATAGTTAGTTAAATGACTAAAGAAACCTGTAGGCAAAACAAACCAAACAGGGGCTAGAAACTGGCTACCAAATGACCAAAGGACCTGATCTACACCATGCTCAACAGAGTTTAACCCACCTAATACAAGGTTGAACAAAAGTAAACACAGACATGTAGAGGGCCAAAAAAGACACCCCTACCCCTCAATACTGCGGCAGCAACAAACATCCTAGGCAATTAATATGGGCATTCTGGTCTATTTTAACTGCTTTAATCTCTTTTAGTCACCTAAACCAAACACCCTAGGATCTTTGCTGTTAAACTTTAGTCCTATGTTCCCTTGTTCTCAGAGTCATTAGTGTAACACCCTCGGTGTTAAGCATGCACTTAACCTTGACATTGCATGATCATAAGCATCCATGAGCATGCATGTGCATGAGCATCTCAATTGCTATACCTTTGTTAGCTTATATTTCATGTGTGTTACTTAATTACCTTACTTAAGTTAGGGTTTTCATGGAATCAAAGTATGGAATTTGTGTGGAACCTTGTGAATGCTTTAAACATGTTTAGAATAGCATAAGGAACAACTTTGGTATTCATGGCTAAGTCTAGTTTAGTCTCTAAGTCATTGATATGGTGTATGTCATCATTTTAAAGTAATATGTTTGACCTAGTTTGAACTATGTCATAGAGTCTTTGCATGGCAGTGAACCTTTAAACAAAGTTGTAGTATTTGAGTAGATCAACAACTTTTATGTTTGGGTCTTCAGCTAATTCAGTGCATAGAGTAGTCATTTTGAGCTCACAAAAATCTATAATTCACTGATTTCCAGCACTTAGAATTTTTCTAAGTCCAAAACCGGTTTACAGTTTCGCTGGCCCTACTTTGAGACGATTTTACTCTTGATTCTTTGAGAATTAGACTGTGATCCTTTAATAGAAGTTGAAGATGGTATGTAGGGCTTCAACTTTCGTTAAGATAGTTTTTGCTGTTGAGCCACGGTTTAGGAGTTTGAATGCTGTCAAGTTGCGCTGTCAGTCGGACCATTGAGCGCTGATGACCTTACTGAATCGAGCTACAATGACCGGCCAGCTTCAGACAGTGAACGCCGCGTGGTGGACACCCGTCGCCGATGTCCTGAACCGCCAGTCCACGTCGGGCCACAGCTCGCTAACTCAAGCACGCGCTTGCCCGTGACCGCTCAACGCCCTCAGTCCACCGCCTGCTTCCTCCTTCGCTTTCTCGCAACATCGTAGCAGCCACAGCCACAGCCGCAGCGCAGCTCCGCCGTCGCCATTGCCGGCCTAGCTCGCACCGTGCCCCTCCTACGCCACTGCAGTAGCTTCGTCGTGGTCCCACCGCACCACCGCGTCCACGTTGGCTAGCTAGGAGCGCTCGGTAAGCCATCTCGTCGCGAACGGCATCGCCGGTGTTCCTGTCGCCGTGGCCGCATAGCTCCATCGCCGTGGCCGCACCGCCTCCGTCCGTTGTTTGCTGTGTTAGTGGTTGAGATAGCTTCGCCGTAGTCGGTTTAGTCTTGGACGAGCCGTACATCGAGCTTCCGTGGCCAGCTCCGGCATCTTGCCGTCGAGCTGCGCCATCGCCCCGCCATGAATGCCGCCATCGTCGATAGCCCTGGCCATAGGTCAAATTAGTTGCATCAATGTGTGCGGGAGGTAGTGGGGATGCTTTTAGTATTGACGCCGTCGCCGGAGAGGCCGTCGCCGGCGAGCTCCGTCGAAGTCCGGCGATCCCGCGCGATGCTCTGTTTCGTGTTTTCGGATTGCTACAGTGACCAGGTTCAAATAAAGATAGTTCATTTGTCCAGATTTGAATGCCTACTTTGGAAAATCATAGGTGGAGTTCTAGAGGTCCAATTTTTGTGAACCAAATTGTGATGTGTTCCTTATGAAGTGTAGTTTTTTTATAAAAAATATGAAATATACAGTTTATTGTATTTTTCTTGGTGATTAAAATGTATTTAAATAAATGCTTTTTGAATGTTAATAAACTTGTAAATTAGATATCTTGAGCTAGAAAAGTGATAAAATTGTGATTCCAAGTTTGTTGGTCTTATGTTGACATGCTCTAGCTAGGAAAAATTTATAATCTGTTGTTTGACACTTTTCTATAGGGTTTATTATTTTCACTAAAATCGACCTCACTAGCTTGTCATTTTTGTAAAGAATATTTTACTTGGTAAAATGGCATGAAACTTTTACAGTAGTCTTGTGGTAGCACTTGGAGGTCACTGTAATTTTTTGAGAATTTATTATGCACATTGGGTATAGGTTTATTATTTGACCTAATTATCTAAATAAATTAATAAATGCAATTAAATAAATAGTTTGGGCTTTGCCATTATGTTTTCTTGAGTGTATTTGATGCCCCTGAACTGTTGGTGTACTTGGTGGTGTCAAATTTTGAATGCTTATATGTAGTAGAAATATTGTCGCTTTATAATTCGATTTAACATGTTTTCGGACAGATTCTGTTGCTTGTTATGTTGCATAGTCAAAATGATGTTTTCTGTAGAAATGATTAACAACAAAGTTGTAGGTAACTTCTTCATCTATCTTGTGTTAAAATTTCAGGTCAATAGGCCAAAGGGTTTAGGAGTTCTATCTGTTTAAAGTTAGTTTTCCGAATTGCTTGTTCTCTGGAATTTCTGGACAGCACTGCATAGATTGCCTATTTTGTCTAGGATAGATTGGGATTCAGCTTTTGGTTATTAAATAAGAGTTGTAGACAATTTTATAAGCTTTCCAGAAAGTCTAAGATCACAGCATTTGGATAAGTATAACTTCAGTTATGATATAAACTTGTAACTGTCATGTGTAACTTAGATATTGCTTTGTGTGAAATTTGTAAATAACTAGAGAAGAGATATGCACCTACTAGGCAAATAAGGAGTTAGCATTGTTATCATTTTGCTACTTAATATCATTGTCACAGCATGTACATTCTGTTATCACATCCTCCGTGATCCATCTTAAGCATTCATGGCACTTATTTATGCATATGCATGCAATAGGTGCAACCGAGGAGATCACGCTAGTGGAGCTCGACGTCGACCCGCAGGAGGAGAATCAGGAAGTTCAGCACCTGGAGGTTCCCGGAGAAGGAGAGCCTAAAGCCGATCACCTTCCCGAGTGCCCCGATCACCAGCCTTCGACGTTTGTGAAAGGCAAGCCCCGGAGCATTATAAGTCTCCCTATTTTATTAATGTCACTTAAAGTTATTCGTATTGCTGCATTACATGACAGGAGTTGTTTGGAAACCATTGTTGCATATTACCTTCCTTGACCAGATATATCTACCATGAATCCTAATTAAGTCCAGGAACGTTTATCATGCTTAGCTCTGCTTAGACCGGTAGAAGTCGGGTGATTCCCTGTCACCTGTGAGCTATAGGTGATAACTTAATCACGGTTGGCTATATTGTGCTGTCGTGTAACATAACCTGGTATTGTGAATAAATGGAGACTGGGTGGAGTCTTATATGTGGTATTGTAGTGACTCCACCTATGTCGTTTAAGGACCGAACGTTGGAGGTCATCTTGTCATGTTGAACGCAGCCTCTCACATAGTTGGTTGGATAAGTCGTTCCGACCGCGAAGCCGAGTAGCTCATCTCAGGCCGGGACCACGAGTAGTTCAAGTGCGCACTCTGGATGGTAGTATGGATGTGCGGAGAGCCATTGGCGTAAGCCCAAAGGCGGGTTAGAGTCCCGATCACCCTTGGCAGAGTGGTTCTCTGATTGTGCGGCGCTGGTCGTACCCGCGAATTTGGTTCCTGATTTGTACCAAAGGTGACCTAAGGCTACCTTCGCGAGGTATGCCTGGGTGTGTGTTAGGAATATTTCCCCAGCTGGGTAGGAATCGATTCGAATCGCCGTCTCTCCCGGATAGTGAGAACTTGACTTGAGTTCCTTTCATCGTAGTAAATTATGAAAATGATGGTTATGAGATTATGCAAGAACTCAACTGGATATGGTTATTATTGTGATGACTTAATGGTACCAACATGTTTGGCATAGGATAGTTGCTAATCTAGTATAAGATAGGATTAATAACTGGTGATTCACAATTAAAGAGATGTTGGATAACTTATGCTTTTTCTGCAAATAATGTCTACCAGCTCTACTTATAAAGCCTTGCATACTCCTTGGTGTCTTAGTATATTAGTTGGACGGGTAAGTCTCGCTGAGTACATTCTCGTACTTAGGGTTTTATTCCCTTTGTTGCAGATAACGTTATGTTTCATGGCTACTGCAAGAACTGTCTTGCTCCTGTTGTGGATGAGGACTAGGACCATGGGCAATGGTCATTCTGTATTTCATCTCACCTTTGTGCTTTTGGTTGGAGATGACTATGACACTGGCTTTGTATTAAACTACGTGTGATGTTGATGTTAAACTACTTTGCTTCCGCTACTTTCAAACTTGGTTTGTAATAATTATTCAAACTCTGATGTATGAGACCTATTTGTGAACTGTGATGTAACATGTGACTGGTTGTGTTGAATCTCTACGATCTTGGTTTGTATGTTGGTTGTTTGAGATCCTTCGTGATTTCGTTGGACTACCGGGTTTATATGGGCTCAAGTATGACGGTTTGATCGCTTCGGTGATTGCTATTGTACTTGTGCTCTTATAAATTGGACGGTTCTGTGACAGCTGGCATCAGAGCAAGGATTCAACATTAAAACTTGTCATATGTGTATTAAAAAACAAAGGTTTTGTGTTATAAAAATCTAAAGTGTGCCAGTGGTCATCTCCTTTATGCCTAGTTAAGGACTTTTAGGTGGCTATTTAAGTACTAACATGGGGGGTTTTTACTTTCGTCGTCCATACGACGTGCTATTGTATGGATGCCATTCACTTGAATGGTAATGTATGGATCAAATGCCTCTACGCTAAGGTAAGAAGGTAAGTTGATGAGTGGCATGACCGCAAGACGTGAGCGTGCGGTCGGGGAGAGCTAGTTTTGATACGACTGTATATGCATGCTTGCATGTGTGTATGGTGCGTATTTAATTGTGGGTATAAATTGTCATCGGGTAGCTTTGATACAGAGGTATATGTATGGGTATACATATATGGAAGTATTTCGTTGCAATTTAGATCCTGCATTTACATTTCTGTACTTATATCTGTTGGGTTGGGCTGAATTGCATTTTCTGTAGGTACACTAACAACGAAACGTGTAGCTCGTCTAGTTATGAATGTATTGAGAGAACGTATGTATGCCACTGAGTATGTCGTTAGAGATTATTTTTCTAAGTTTGTGAGGACGTACGGAACGAGCATACATCATGGTGCATTGTTCATTCATGTTCCTGCATGATTCCCCCTTAAATGATCTATCGTTAAGTAAACCGTTTCTTTTGCACATGTCTCCCTTAAGTGGTAACTGAAGATGAAGAGGTGAAGCCTTGTGAGGAAGACCATGGTGATGGTGTGCCCGACATCGATAGCGACCACCCCGAGGAGTAGTTTAGCTATAGTAGTGCGAGCACGATAAGCGATCATTTGGTGATGTTATGTTGTGGAATTGAATTATTGTGCCTCTGTGTTATTGCATGAAATTATGATTCTCTCCAGTAATTACAGTATGGCATAATTTTTGCAATTCTTCTGCAATCTCTTGACATCATCCAATAATCACTAATTGTTGCGATTTCGCAGATGACGCGCACTCGTAGGGGAACTTTTGGTGACGATGCAAGTGGCAGTGATGGTCGTGGCAATGGTCACGAGGATCTTCCCCCACCACCGCATCCTACCCCAGCTGAGATGATGGCTCAGCTAATGGAAACTCAACGTGCTATGGGTGAAGTGTTGTATGGTCTCGCGCAGAATGCTGGACAAGGACGTGGAAGAGATCAGCATTAGGGACCTGAACCTAACCAGTTCAGTACTTTTAAGGACTTTCTCGACACCAAGCCTCCTGTCTTTAAGGAAGCAGAGGAACCACTGCAGTCAGATGAGTGGTTGAATACAATTGAACAGAAGTTCTGTCTTTTAAGGCTCACTGAACACTTGAAGACCGAGTATGCATCGCACCAGTTGCATGGACCAGCAGGCATATGGTGGAGTCACCATCGATCCACTTTGCCTGGAGATGCTCAAATTACATGGAATCAGTTCAAGGTTGCATTTAGGGGGCATTATATTCCCCCAGGTCTGATGAGCATGAAGCATACGGAATTTATGAGGCTGACGCAGGGAACTAAGGGTTTGACAGAGTATCTGCATGCCTTTAACAATTTGTCAAGGTATGCTATAGAGTTTGTGGATACAGATGCAAAGAAAATTGCTAGTTTCAAGCGGGGCCTTAGCCCGAAGCTGATGAAGACGCTCGCTAACAACAAATGTGCTACCTTCAATGAGTTTGTTAGTGATGCACTAACCCAAGAGAACCAGAACAACATCTATACAGCGTCCAAGAATCGCAAGCGAGCTTTTGAAGCAGGAGTATCTCAGTCCCAAGCTCCTACCAATGCAAGACCCCAGTTCCGCCCTCCAGCTCCAAAGTTTAGACCACCCCAGAAGAAGGCACAGCCAAGTCAGAACCAGCAAGTATACCGCAAGGCTTATTCTGTTGCTCTACCTAAGGGTAGCACTGGACAGAGTAGCTCCAATGTTCCACCTAATGGTATGCCATGCTGGAATTGCAACAAGACTGGCCATTGGTCAAGAAATTGTCCATATCCCAGGAAAAACAACAACCAGAAGCAGGGCAATTCCAGTGGACGTCAGGGACATGTACACTATACCACCATGGAAGAGATTCCCTCTGGTGAAGTGGTCACGGCTGGTATGTTTCTCGTGAATCATCATCCTGCAATTGTTTTATTTGATTCTGGAGCTTCACATTCTTTCATGAGTCCAATATTTGCATCCAAGTATGACCAGAAAATAGTTGTAGTAGAAAAGGGTGGTTATTGCATAAGTGCTGCTGGGAGCAACATTTCTACCAACCAGATAGTTAGAGGTGTACGCATCCAAATAAGTGAACGAGAGTATACTGCAAACCTAGTGATATTACCGGGATTAGGTATTGATGTGATTTTGGGGATGAATTGGATGAAGAACCATGGTGTTCTTATTGATACCTCGACTAGAACTGTTATGTTGAGGGATCCCAAGAATAATGAGGCTTTTCTAGTACCCCTTCCTAGGGAGTTTGATCTCCATAATGTGGCCAATGCTATCCAATCTGTGGCCCTTCCTGATATTCCGGTAGTATGTGAATTTCCAGATGTCTTTCCTGAGGAATTGCCAGGGTTACCATCGAACAGAGAGATAGAGTTCAAGATAGAATTGTTACCTGGTACTGCACCTATTTCTCGAAGACCGTATAGAATGCCTCCCAATGAGTTAGCAGAATTGAAGATTCATTTGCATGAACTTTTAGAGAAGGGTCTCATTCGCCCCAGTTCATCACCTTGGGGTTGTCCCGCCATATTCGTGAAAAAGAAGGACAAGTCTTTACGAATGTGTGTGGACTATCGACCACTCAATGCTGTTACTATCAAGAACAAGTATCCTTTGCCTCGCATTGATATCTTGTTTGATCAATTGTCGAAAGCAAAAGTGTTCTCTAAGATTGATTTGAGGTCAGGTTATCACCAAATCAAGATTAGGCCCGAAGACGTACCTAAGACTGCTTTTTCCACTAGGTATGGCCTTTATGAGTATTTAGTCATGTCCTTTGGATTGACCAATGCGCCTGCCTACTTTATGTATTTGATGAACTCGGTGTTCATGCCTGAACTTGATAAGTTTGTGGTTGTGTTCATCGATGATATCTTGATTTATTCTGAGACGGCAGAAGAACATGAAGAGCACTTGAGAGTGGTATTGTTGAGACTAAGAGAGCATAAGTTGTATGCAAAGTTTAGTAAATGTGAGTTTTGGTTGAAGAAGGTACCTTTCCTAGGTCACGTCTTATCAGAAAATGGAATCTCTGTAGACCCATCCAAAGTACAAGAAGTAATGGATTGGAAAGCCCCAACCTCAGTTCATGAAGTCCGAAGTTTTCTTGGTTTAGCTGGATATTATCGTCGGTTTATCCCCGATTTCTCCAAGATATCCAAGCCTATGACCAGGTTACTTCAGAAGGATGAGAAGTTTGTTTGGACACCAGAGTGTGAAGTGGCTTTTCACACTTTGCGGACGTTGCTGACTACTGCTCCTGTGTTGGCACAGCCTGATATTGAGAAGCCGTTTGATGTATTTTGTGATGCCTCAGGAACCGGTTTAGGGTGTGTTTTGATGCAGGAAGGCCGAGTCATTGCTTATGCCTCGCGCCAGTTGAGAAAGCATGAGGTCAACTATCCAATGCATGATTTAGAGCTTGCTGCAGTTGTCCATGCTTTGAAGATTTGGAGACATTATCTGCTTGGTAATGTTTGTCATATCTATACTGATCACAAGAGCCTGAAGTACATTTTCACTCAACCTGAGTTGAACATGAGGCAACGAAGATGGCTAGAATTAATCAAGGACTACAACCTAGAAGTGCATTATCATCCGGGTAAAGCTAATGTAGTTGCCGATGCCTTAAGTCGGAAGTATCATGGTAATTCTTTGTTGGAAGATGGTTTCAACTTATTGCATCCGGCAGTCTTACATAATATCACAGTTAGCTGTTCTATAGAGTCAAGGATCATTGAGCTGCAAAAGACCGATGTTGGTATATTCCACATCAAGAGAAAAATGAAAGAAGAAGAAAGTAAACATTTTCGGTTAGATGAGAATGATGTTCTATGGTTTAAAGATCGGCTTGTAGTGCCAAAAGATAGGGAGTTGAGGAACCAAATCCTAGAGGAAGCTCATTCGTCCAAGCTATCCATTCACCCGGGTAGCAGCAAGATGTATCAAGATTTGAAGACTAGATTTTGGTGGACAAAAATGAAGAAAGAAATTGCAGCATATGTGGCAAGATGTGATAATTGTTGCCGAGTGAAGGCCATTCATATGAAACCAGCAGGTTTACTTCAGCCACTGTCTATTCCAAGTTGGAAATGGGATGACATTAGTATGGATTTCATTGTTGGACTTCCAAAGACCCAAAAAGGTCATGATTCAATATGGGTAATTGTTGACCGTCTCACCAAGTCTGCGCATTTTATTCCTGTTAATGTCCAATATCGACCTCATCAATATGCAAAGCTATACATGGAACAAATTATCAAATTGCATGGAGTACCTAAGAGTATTGTATCAGATCGAGGGTCCCAATTTGTTAATCATTTTTGGGAACATCTGCATAAGTACTTGGGTACCACATTGATTCGCAGCTCTGCTTATCACCCCCAGACCGTAGGTCAAACTGAACGTGTGAATCAGATCCTGGAAGATATGTTGAGAGCATGTGTGATTTCTTCCAAGGGTTCATGGGAGGACTGGTTACCTTTGGTTGAATTCTCCTACAATAATAGTTATCAAGAGAGTATTAAGATGGCTCCATTTGAAGCTTTATATGGTCGCAAGTGTAGGACCCCTCTAAATTGGATTGAGCCTGGTGAAAGAAGGTATTATGGAATTGACTTTGTCAAAGAAGCTGAAGAACGAGTACAAATCATTCAACAACATATAGAAGCTGCTCAATCAAGACAAAAGAGTTATGCAGATAAGAGGAGAAGTCCTATTATATTCCAAGTCGGAGATTATGTGTATCTGAAGGTATCCCCAATGAGGAGAGTACAAAGGTTTGGAGTTAAGCGAAAACTTGCTCCTAGGTATATTGGACCATACAAGATCATTGCACAAAAAGGACCAGTAGCCTACCAACTCCAGTTACCTCCAGAAATGAAAGCAATATTCAGTGTTTTTCATGTCTCCCAACTCAAGAAATGTCTTCGTGTGCCCGAAGAAGCTATTGAATCTACTAGTATCAAGATTCAGTCGGATTTGACATATGAAGAGAGACCTATTAAAGTGCTTGAAGAAATGGAAAGAGTGACCCGTAGCAAAGTCACCAAGTTCTACAAAGTGGTTTGGAATAATCATAGTGAGCAAGATGCTACGTGGGAACGTGAGGACTATCTTCATGAGGTTTATTCGAGTTTCTACGAAGAATGGTAGGTCGTGCAATCTCGGGGCGAGATTTCTTTTAGGGGGGAAGGGCTGTAACACCCTCGGTGTTAAGCATGCACTTAACCTTGACATTGCATGATCATAAGCATCCATGAGCATGCATGTGCATGAGCATCTCAATTGCTATACCTTTGTTAGCTTATATTTCATGTGTGTTACTTAATTACCTTACTTAAGTTAGGGTTTTCATGGAATCAAAGTATGGAATTTGTGTGGAACCTTGTGAATGCTTTAAACATGTTTAGAATAGCATAAGGAACAACTTTGGTATTCATGGCTAAGTCTAGTTTAGTCTCTAAGTCATTGATATGGTGTATGTCATCATTTTAAAGTAATATGTTTGACCTAGTTTGAACTATGTCATAGAGTCTTTGCATGGCAGTGAACCTTTAAACAAAGTTGTAGTATTTGAGTAGATCAACAACTTTTATGTTTGGGTCTTCAGCTAATTCAGTGCATAGAGTAGTCATTTTGAGCTCACAAAAATCTATAATTCACTGATTTCCAGCACTTAGAATTTTTCTAAGTCCAAAACCGGTTTACAGTTTCGCTGGCCCTACTTTGAGATGATTTTACTCTTGATTCTTTGAGAATTAGACTGTGATCCTTTAATAGAAGTTGAAGATGGTATGTAGGGCTTCAACTTTCGTTAAGATAGTTTTTGCTGTTGAGCCACGGTTTAGGAGTTTGAATGCTGTCAAGTTGCGCTGTCAGTCGGACCATTGAGCGCTGATGACCTTACTGAATCGAGCTACAGTGACCGGCCAGCTTCAGACAGTGAACGCCGCGTGGTGGACACCCGTCGCCGATGTCCTGAACCGCCAGTCCACGTCGGGCCACAGCTCGCTAACTCAAGCACGCGCTTGCCCGTGACCGCTCAACGCCCTCAGTCCACCGCCTGCTTCCTCCTTCGCTTTCTCGCAACATCGTAGCAGCCACAGCCACAGCCGCAGCGCAGCTCCGCCGTCGCCATTGCCGGCCTAGCTCGCACCGTGCCCCTCCTACGCCACTGCAGTAGTTTCGTCGTGGTCCCACCGCACCACCGCGTCCACGTTGGCTAGCTAGGAGCGCTCGGTAAGCCATCTCGTCGCGAACGGCATCGCCGGTGTTCCCGTCGCCGTGGCCGCATAGCTCCATCGCCGTGGCCGCACCGCCTCCGTCCATTGTTTGCTGTGTTAGTGGTTGAGATAGCTTCGCCGTAGTCGGTCTAGTCTTGGACGAGCCGTACATCGAGCTTCCGTGGCCAGCTCCGGCATCTTGCCGTCGAGCTGCGCCGTCGCCCCGCCATGAATGCCGCCATCGTCGATAGCCCCGGCCATAGGTCAAATTAGTTGCATCAATGTGTGCGGGAGGTAGTGGGGATGCTTTTAGTATTGACGCCGTCGCCGGAGAGGCCGTCGCCGGCGAGCTCCGTCGAAGTCCGGCGATCCCGCGCGATGCTCTGTTTCGTGTTTTCGGATTGCTACAGTGACCAAGTTCAAATAAAGATAGTTCATTTGTCCAGATTTGAATGCCTACTTTGGAAAATCATAGGTGGAGTTCTAGAGGTCCAATTTTTGTGAACCAAATTGTGATGTGTTCCTTATGAAGTGTAGTTTTTTTTATAAAAATATGAAATATACAGTTTATTGTATTTTTCTTGGTGATTAAAATGTATTTAAATAAATGCTTTTTGAATGTTAATAAACTTGTAAATTAGATATCTTGAGCTAGAAAAGTGATAAAATTGTGATTCCAAGTTTGTTGGTCTTATGTTGACATGCTCTAGCTAGGAAAAATTTATAATCTGTTGTTTGACACTTTTCTATAGGGTTTATTATTTTCACTAAAATCGACCTCACTAGCTTGTCATTTTTGTAAAGAATATTTTACTTGGTAAAATGGCATGAAACTTTTACAGTAGTCTTGTGGTAGCACTTGGAGGTCACTGTAATTTTTTGAGAATTTATTATGCACATTGGGTATAGGTTTATTATTTAACCTAATTATCTAAATAAATTAATAAATGCAATTAAATAAATAGTTTGGGCTTTGCCATTATGTTTTCTTGAGTGTATTTGATGCCCCTGAACTGTTGGTGTACTTGGTGGTGTCAAATTTTGAATGCTTATATGTAGTAGAAATATTGTCGCTTTATAATTCGATTTAACATGTTTTCGGACAGATTCTGTTGCTTGTTATGTTGCATAGTCAAAATGATGTTTTCTGTAGAAATGATTAACAACAAAGTTGTAGGTAACTTCTTCATCTATCTTGTGTTAAAATTTCAGGTCAATAGGCCAAAGGGTTTAGGAGTTCTATCTGTTTAAAGTTAGTTTTCCGAATTGCTTGTTCTCTGGAATTTCTGGACAGCACTGCATAGATTGCCTATTTTGTCTAGGATAGATTGGGATTCAGCTTTTGGTTATTAAATAAGAGTTGTAGACAATTTTATAAGCTTTCCAGAAAGTCTAAGATCACAGCATTTGGATAAGTATAACTTCAGTTATGATATAAACTTGTAACTGTCATGTGTAACTTAGATATTGCTTTGTGTGAAATTTGTAAATAACTAGAGAAGAGATATGCACCTACTAGGCAAATAAGGAGTTAGCATTGTTATCATTTTGCTACTTAATATCATTGTCACAGCATGTACATTCTGTTATCACATCCTCCGTGATCCATCTTAAGCATTCATGGCACTTATTTATGCATATGCATGCAATAGGTGCAACCGAGGAGATCACGCTAGTGGAGCTCGACGTCGACCCGCAGGAGGAGAATCAGGAAGTTCAGCACCTGGAGGTTCCCGGAGAAGGAGAGCCTAAAGCCGATCACCTTCCCGAGTGCCCCGATCACCAGCCTTCGACGTTTGTGAAAGGCAAGCCCCGGAGCATTATAAGTCTCCCTATTTTATTAATGTCACTTAAAGTTATTCGTATTGCTGCATTACATGACAGGAGTTGTTTGGAAACCATTGTTGCATATTACCTTCCTTGACCAGATATATCTACCATGAATCCTAATTAAGTCCAGGAACGTTTATCATGCTTAGCTCTGCTTAGACCGGTAGAAGTCGGGTGATTCCCTGTCACCTGTGAGCTATAGGTGATAACTTAATCACGGTTGGCTATATTGTGCTGTCGTGTAACATAACCTGGTATTGTGAATAAATGGAGACTGGGTGGAGTCTTATATGTGGTATTGTAGTGACTCCACCTGTGTCGTTTAAGGACCGAACGTTGGAGGTCATCTTGTCATGTTGAACGCAGCCTCTCACATAGTTGGTTGGATAAGTCGTTCCGACCGCGAAGCCGAGTAGCTCATCTCAGGCCGGGACCACGAGTAGTTCAAGTGCGCACTCTGGATGGTAGTATGGATGTGCGGAGAGCCATTGGCGTAAGCCCAAAGGCGGGTTAGAGTCCCGATCACCCTTGGCAGAGTGGTTCTCTGATTGTGCGGCGCTGGTCGTACCCGCGAATTTGGTTCCTGATTTGTACCAAAGGTGACCTAAGGCTACCTTCGCGAGGTATGCCTGGGTGTGTGTTAGGAATATTTCCCCAGCTGGGTAGGAATCGATTCGAATCGCCGTCTCTCCCGGATAGTGAGAACTTGACTTGAGTTCCTTTCATCGTAGTAAATTATGAAAATGATGGTTATGAGATTATGCAAGAACTCAACTGGATATGGTTATTATTGTGATGACTTAATGGTACCAACATGTTTGGCATAGGATAGTTGCTAATCTAGTATAAGATAGGATTAATAACTGGTGATTCACAATTAAAGAGATGTTGGATAACTTATGCTTTTTCTGCAAATAATGTCTACCAGCTCTACTTATAAAGCCTTGCATACTCCTTGGTGTCTTAGTATATTAGTTGGACGGGTAAGTCTCGCTGAGTACATTCTCGTACTCAGGGTTTTATTCCCTTTGTTGCAGATAACGTTATGTTTCATGGCTACTGCAAGAACTGTCTTGCTCCTGTTGTGGATGAGGACTAGGACCATGGGCAATGGTCATTCTGTATTTCATCTCACCTTTGTGCTTTTGGTTGGAGATGACTATGACACTGGCTTTGTATTAAACTATGTGTGATGTTGATGTTAAACTACTTTGCTTCCGCTACTTTCAAACTTGGTTTGTAATAATTATTCAAACTCTGATGTATGAGACCTATTTGTGAACTGTGATGTAACATGTGACTGGTTGTGTTGAATCTCTACGATCTTGGTTTGTATGTTGGTTGTTTGAGATCCTTCGCGATTTCGTTGGACTACCGGGTTTATATGGGCTCAAGTATGACGGTTTGATCGCTTCGGTGATTGCTATTGTACTTGTGCTCTTATAAATTGGACGGTTCTGTGACAATTAGCAGAGGAGTAAATAAAGTTCTATTTGATGTTATGTCATGTTGCATTTGATGTTTTCTTCCTTATGTTGGGAGTTTCTTATGTGTCAGACGCATCCAAATGAGGAAAAACTATGGAGGATACTGTCAGACATGACCAAATGTATAGAGGTCAGACTTTCTTACGTGTGCAATAACATTTCAACACCAGGCACCGATCGATGGCGGAGTGGCCACAGATGCGGCGCATGGACAAGCAGGTCGCCCGTAGGCTATGGAGGTCATCCATGGGCTGATCCGAGGTCGCAACAAGGTGGCCGGTGATCTCAATTTGCACGTCGATAGGGAGCGCCATCAGCGACATGATTGTCAGCGTAGATGGAGCTACGGCGTGTGGACGGCGGCGAGACGAAGGGCTAGAGAGGGGGAGCAGCGTGATTGACTTAGGATGATTGAGGAGGGCGGGGGAGGTGTCTGAGTAGGGGTTATAGTAGGAGTTCTTAAATACACTTTGCAAACTACCGTGTGAACACTCAACGACGACACGGTTTAGATTATTGGGTGGATTGAATGTACACTATTTCTAAACCTAGAAGTCAAAACATGAAATGGGGGATGCCAACCAACTGCGAAGCCTCCATTATCGTGTCCTATGGGAGAGCAACCATTCGGCTTTCCTCTTTAACCATAGTTGCATCCTATGGGGGAGCAACCGCTCGGCTCTCCTCTTTAAAATGACCAGTACACTATAGAGAGCACCATCGACTGGGGCATTCTCTCATACATACTCAACTTACCAGTCCATCACATCACCTCCTCTGATCCCTACTCACTGGTGGTGACTACAAGCGTAGAGCGAGCAACGGGGCACTAGTCATCTGGCAGTATTCCATCGATTATGAAGACAAGGACGGCGAGGAGGTGAATCAACCGATGTCGAGCGCAAGGAGTATTCGTTGTCGATGGTGGAGCCTGCCGAAGATGATGGGGAAACCGTCAATGAGGAGGAGGAGGAGGTGCTGGCGACGGCAGAGTAGGAGGATGAGGAGGCACCAGTGGAGGAGGTGGACAACATCATTGAGACCATTTCACTAGGGTTCGCCCCCATGCCACGCTACAAGAAGCGCAGGCTCAACCCTCCATCCCCCAACACGATCGTGGAGGATGAGGATGACTCCTCATCAGGGTAGGACGACGAGGAGGGCGGCCACAATGGCGGTGGCGGGGGCAACGGCGTTGATCAATAGATGTTAATTAGTACTGTAGCGGTAGGTGTAGTAGCAACTAGTAGTAGTACAATGGTGGGTGCATTGTAGTGAACTTTTGGTCTATTTCGAATGGCCTCATGTACCCAGATAGTAAATATTAGGAATCAATATAATGGCGGTTTTAACAATTTTTAGTGCTTTTCATGTATTTTGGAATGTGATTTTGATGAGGGCGCACAGGTAATGGCTTTGTTTTCGGATTGCTACAGTGACCAGGTTCAAATAAAGATAGTTCATTTGTCCAGATTTGAATGCCTACTTTGGAAAATCATAGGTGGAGTTCTAGAGGTCCAATTTTTGTGAACCAAATTGTGATGTGTTCCTTATGAAGTGTAGTTTTTTTATAAAAAATATGAAATATACAGTTTATTGTATTTTTCTTGGTGATTAAAATGTATTTAAATAAATGCTTTTTGAATGTTAATAAACTTGTAAATTAGATATCTTGAGCTAGAAAAGTGATAAAATTGTGATTCCAAGTTTGTTGGTCTTATGTTGACATGCTCTAGCTAGGAAAAATTTATAATCTGTTGTTTGACACTTTTCTATAGGGTTTATTATTTTCACTAAAATCGACCTCACTAGCTTGTCATTTTTGTAAAGAATATTTTACTTGGTAAAATGGCATGAAACTTTTACAGTAGTCTTGTGGTAGCACTTGGAGGTCACTGTAATTTTTTGAGAATTTATTATGCACATTGGGTATAGGTTTATTATTTGACCTAATTATCTAAATAAATTAATAAATGCAATTAAATAAATAGTTTGGGCTTTGCCATTATGTTTTCTTGAGTGTATTTGATGCCCCTGAACTGTTGGTGTACTTGGTGGTGTCAAATTTTGAATGCTTATATGTAGTAGAAATATTGTCGCTTTATAATTCGATTTAACATGTTTTCGGACAGATTCTGTTGCTTGTTATGTTGCATAGTCAAAATGATGTTTTCTGTAGAAATGATTAACAACAAAGTTGTAGGTAACTTCTTCATCTATCTTGTGTTAAAATTTCAGGTCAATAGGCCAAAGGGTTTAGGAGTTCTATCTGTTTAAAGTTAGTTTTCCGAATTGCTTGTTCTCTGGAATTTCTGGACAGCACTGCATAGATTGCCTATTTTGTCTAGGATAGATTGGGATTCAGCTTTTGGTTATTAAATAAGAGTTGTAGACAATTTTATAAGCTTTCCAGAAAGTCTAAGATCACAGCATTTGGATAAGTATAACTTCAGTTATGATATAAACTTGTAACTGTCATGTGTAACTTAGATATTGCTTTGTGTGAAATTTGTAAATAACTAGAGAAGAGATATGCACCTACTAGGCAAATAAGGAGTTAGCATTGTTATCATTTTGCTACTTAATATCATTGTCACAGCATGTACATTCTGTTATCACATCCTCCGTGATCCATCTTAAGCATTCATGGCACTTATTTATGCATATGCATGCAATAGGTGCAACCGAGGAGATCACGCTAGTGGAGCTCGACGTCGACCCGCAGGAGGAGAATCAGGAAGTTCAGCACCTGGAGGTTCCCGGAGAAGGAGAGCCTAAAGCCGATCACCTTCCCGAGTGCCCCGATCACCAGCCTTCGACGTTTGTGAAAGGCAAGCCCCGGAGCATTATAAGTCTCCCTATTTTATTAATGTCACTTAAAGTTATTCGTATTGCTGCATTACATGACAGGAGTTGTTTGGAAACCATTGTTGCATATTACCTTCCTTGACCAGATATATCTACCATGAATCCTAATTAAGTCCAGGAACGTTTATCATGCTTAGCTCTGCTTAGACCGGTAGAAGTCGGGTGATTCCCTGTCACCTGTGAGCTATAGGTGATAACTTAATCACGGTTGGCTATATTGTGCTGTCGTGTAACATAACCTGGTATTGTGAATAAATGGAGACTGGGTGGAGTCTTATATGTGGTATTGTAGTGACTCCACCTATGTCGTTTAAGGACCGAACGTTGGAGGTCATCTTGTCATGTTGAACGCAGCCTCTCACATAGTTGGTTGGATAAGTCGTTCCGACCGCGAAGCCGAGTAGCTCATCTCAGGCCGGGACCACGAGTAGTTCAAGTGCGCACTCTGGATGGTAGTATGGATGTGCGGAGAGCCATTGGCGTAAGCCCAAAGGCGGGTTAGAGTCCCGATCACCCTTGGCAGAGTGGTTCTCTGATTGTGCGGCGCTGGTCGTACCCGCGAATTTGGTTCCTGATTTGTACCAAAGGTGACCTAAGGCTACCTTCGCGAGGTATGCCTGGGTGTGTGTTAGGAATATTTCCCCAGCTGGGTAGGAATCGATTCGAATCGCCGTCTCTCCCGGATAGTGAGAACTTGACTTGAGTTCCTTTCATCGTAGTAAATTATGAAAATGATGGTTATGAGATTATGCAAGAACTCAACTGGATATGGTTATTATTGTGATGACTTAATGGTACCAACATGTTTGGCATAGGATAGTTGCTAATCTAGTATAAGATAGGATTAATAACTGGTGATTCACAATTAAAGAGATGTTGGATAACTTATGCTTTTTCTGCAAATAATGTCTACCAGCTCTACTTATAAAGCCTTGCATACTCCTTGGTGTCTTAGTATATTAGTTGGACGGGTAAGTCTCGCTGAGTACATTCTCGTACTTAGGGTTTTATTCCCTTTGTTGCAGATAACGTTATGTTTCATGGCTACTGCAAGAACTGTCTTGCTCCTGTTGTGGATGAGGACTAGGACCATGGGCAATGGTCATTCTGTATTTCATCTCACCTTTGTGCTTTTGGTTGGAGATGACTATGACACTGGCTTTGTATTAAACTACGTGTGATGTTGATGTTAAACTACTTTGCTTCCGCTACTTTCAAACTTGGTTTGTAATAATTATTCAAACTCTGATGTATGAGACCTATTTGTGAACTGTGATGTAACATGTGACTGGTTGTGTTGAATCTCTACGATCTTGGTTTGTATGTTGGTTGTTTGAGATCCTTCGTGATTTCGTTGGACTACCGGGTTTATATGGGCTCAAGTATGACGGTTTGATCGCTTCGGTGATTGCTATTGTACTTGTGCTCTTATAAATTGGACGGTTCTGTGACAGCTGGCATCAGAGCAAGGATTCAACATTAAAACTTGTCATATGTGTATTAAAAAACAAAGGTTTTGTGTTATAAAAATCTAAAGTGTGCCAGTGGTCATCTCCTTTATGCCTAGTTAAGGACTTTTAGGTGGCTATTTAAGTACTAACATGGGGGGTTTTTACTTTCGTCGTCCATACGACGTGCTATTGTATGGATGCCATTCACTTGAATGGTAATGTATGGATCAAATGCCTCTACGCTAAGGTAAGAAGGTAAGTTGATGAGTGGCATGACCGCAAGACGTGAGCGTGCGGTCGGGGAGAGCTAGTTTTGATACGACTGTATATGCATGCTTGCATGTGTGTATGGTGCGTATTTAATTGTGGGTATAAATTGTCATCGGGTAGCTTTGATACAGAGGTATATGTATGGGTATACATATATGGAAGTATTTCGTTGCAATTTAGATCCTGCATTTACATTTCTGTACTTATATCTGTTGGGTTGGGCTGAATTGCATTTTCTGTAGGTACACTAACAACGAAACGTGTAGCTCGTCTAGTTATGAATGTATTGAGAGAACGTATGTATGCCACTGAGTATGTCGTTAGAGATTATTTTTCTAAGTTTGTGAGGACGTACGGAACGAGCATACATCATGGTGCATTGTTCATTCATGTTCCTGCATGATTCCCCCTTAAATGATCTATCGTTAAGTAAACCGTTTCTTTTGCACATGTCTCCCTTAAGTGGTAACTGAAGATGAAGAGGTGAAGCCTTGTGAGGAAGACCATGGTGATGGTGTGCCCGACATCGATAGCGACCACCCCGAGGAGTAGTTTAGCTATAGTAGTGCGAGCACGATAAGCGATCATTTGGTGATGTTATGTTGTGGAATTGAATTATTGTGCCTCTGTGTTATTGCATGAAATTATGATTCTCTCCAGTAATTACAGTATGGCATAATTTTTGCAATTCTTCTGCAATCTCTTGACATCATCCAATAATCACTAATTGTTGCGATTTCGCAGATGACGCGCACTCGTAGGGGAACTTTTGGTGACGATGCAAGTGGCAGTGATGGTCGTGGCAATGGTCACGAGGATCTTCCCCCACCACCGCATCCTACCCCAGCTGAGATGATGGCTCAGCTAATGGAAACTCAACGTGCTATGGGTGAAGTGTTGTATGGTCTCGCGCAGAATGCTGGACAAGGACGTGGAAGAGATCAGCATTAGGGACCTGAACCTAACCAGTTCAGTACTTTTAAGGACTTTCTCGACACCAAGCCTCCTGTCTTTAAGGAAGCAGAGGAACCACTGCAGTCAGATGAGTGGTTGAATACAATTGAACAGAAGTTCTGTCTTTTAAGGCTCACTGAACACTTGAAGACCGAGTATGCATCGCACCAGTTGCATGGACCAGCAGGCATATGGTGGAGTCACCATCGATCCACTTTGCCTGGAGATGCTCAAATTACATGGAATCAGTTCAAGGTTGCATTTAGGGGGCATTATATTCCCCCAGGTCTGATGAGCATGAAGCATACGGAATTTATGAGGCTGACGCAGGGAACTAAGGGTTTGACAGAGTATCTGCATGCCTTTAACAATTTGTCAAGGTATGCTATAGAGTTTGTGGATACAGATGCAAAGAAAATTGCTAGTTTCAAGCGGGGCCTTAGCCCGAAGCTGATGAAGACGCTCGCTAACAACAAATGTGCTACCTTCAATGAGTTTGTTAGTGATGCACTAACCCAAGAGAACCAGAACAACATCTATACAGCGTCCAAGAATCGCAAGCGAGCTTTTGAAGCAGGAGTATCTCAGTCCCAAGCTCCTACCAATGCAAGACCCCAGTTCCGCCCTCCAGCTCCAAAGTTTAGACCACCCCAGAAGAAGGCACAGCCAAGTCAGAACCAGCAAGTATACCGCAAGGCTTATTCTGTTGCTCTACCTAAGGGTAGCACTGGACAGAGTAGCTCCAATGTTCCACCTAATGGTATGCCATGCTGGAATTGCAACAAGACTGGCCATTGGTCAAGAAATTGTCCATATCCCAGGAAAAACAACAACCAGAAGCAGGGCAATTCCAGTGGACGTCAGGGACATGTACACTATACCACCATGGAAGAGATTCCCTCTGGTGAAGTGGTCACGGCTGGTATGTTTCTCGTGAATCATCATCCTGCAATTGTTTTATTTGATTCTGGAGCTTCACATTCTTTCATGAGTCCAATATTTGCATCCAAGTATGACCAGAAAATAGTTGTAGTAGAAAAGGGTGGTTATTGCATAAGTGCTGCTGGGAGCAACATTTCTACCAACCAGATAGTTAGAGGTGTACGCATCCAAATAAGTGAACGAGAGTATACTGCAAACCTAGTGATATTACCGGGATTAGGTATTGATGTGATTTTGGGGATGAATTGGATGAAGAACCATGGTGTTCTTATTGATACCTCGACTAGAACTGTTATGTTGAGGGATCCCAAGAATAATGAGGCTTTTCTAGTACCCCTTCCTAGGGAGTTTGATCTCCATAATGTGGCCAATGCTATCCAATCTGTGGCCCTTCCTGATATTCCGGTAGTATGTGAATTTCCAGATGTCTTTCCTGAGGAATTGCCAGGGTTACCATCGAACAGAGAGATAGAGTTCAAGATAGAATTGTTACCTGGTACTGCACCTATTTCTCGAAGACCGTATAGAATGCCTCCCAATGAGTTAGCAGAATTGAAGATTCATTTGCATGAACTTTTAGAGAAGGGTCTCATTCGCCCCAGTTCATCACCTTGGGGTTGTCCCGCCATATTCGTGAAAAAGAAGGACAAGTCTTTACGAATGTGTGTGGACTATCGACCACTCAATGCTGTTACTATCAAGAACAAGTATCCTTTGCCTCGCATTGATATCTTGTTTGATCAATTGTCGAAAGCAAAAGTGTTCTCTAAGATTGATTTGAGGTCAGGTTATCACCAAATCAAGATTAGGCCCGAAGACGTACCTAAGACTGCTTTTTCCACTAGGTATGGCCTTTATGAGTATTTAGTCATGTCCTTTGGATTGACCAATGCGCCTGCCTACTTTATGTATTTGATGAACTCGGTGTTCATGCCTGAACTTGATAAGTTTGTGGTTGTGTTCATCGATGATATCTTGATTTATTCTGAGACGGCAGAAGAACATGAAGAGCACTTGAGAGTGGTATTGTTGAGACTAAGAGAGCATAAGTTGTATGCAAAGTTTAGTAAATGTGAGTTTTGGTTGAAGAAGGTACCTTTCCTAGGTCACGTCTTATCAGAAAATGGAATCTCTGTAGACCCATCCAAAGTACAAGAAGTAATGGATTGGAAAGCCCCAACCTCAGTTCATGAAGTCCGAAGTTTTCTTGGTTTAGCTGGATATTATCGTCGGTTTATCCCCGATTTCTCCAAGATATCCAAGCCTATGACCAGGTTACTTCAGAAGGATGAGAAGTTTGTTTGGACACCAGAGTGTGAAGTGGCTTTTCACACTTTGCGGACGTTGCTGACTACTGCTCCTGTGTTGGCACAGCCTGATATTGAGAAGCCGTTTGATGTATTTTGTGATGCCTCAGGAACCGGTTTAGGGTGTGTTTTGATGCAGGAAGGCCGAGTCATTGCTTATGCCTCGCGCCAGTTGAGAAAGCATGAGGTCAACTATCCAATGCATGATTTAGAGCTTGCTGCAGTTGTCCATGCTTTGAAGATTTGGAGACATTATCTGCTTGGTAATGTTTGTCATATCTATACTGATCACAAGAGCCTGAAGTACATTTTCACTCAACCTGAGTTGAACATGAGGCAACGAAGATGGCTAGAATTAATCAAGGACTACAACCTAGAAGTGCATTATCATCCGGGTAAAGCTAATGTAGTTGCCGATGCCTTAAGTCGGAAGTATCATGGTAATTCTTTGTTGGAAGATGGTTTCAACTTATTGCATCCGGCAGTCTTACATAATATCACAGTTAGCTGTTCTATAGAGTCAAGGATCATTGAGCTGCAAAAGACCGATGTTGGTATATTCCACATCAAGAGAAAAATGAAAGAAGAAGAAAGTAAACATTTTCGGTTAGATGAGAATGATGTTCTATGGTTTAAAGATCGGCTTGTAGTGCCAAAAGATAGGGAGTTGAGGAACCAAATCCTAGAGGAAGCTCATTCGTCCAAGCTATCCATTCACCCGGGTAGCAGCAAGATGTATCAAGATTTGAAGACTAGATTTTGGTGGACAAAAATGAAGAAAGAAATTGCAGCATATGTGGCAAGATGTGATAATTGTTGCCGAGTGAAGGCCATTCATATGAAACCAGCAGGTTTACTTCAGCCACTGTCTATTCCAAGTTGGAAATGGGATGACATTAGTATGGATTTCATTGTTGGACTTCCAAAGACCCAAAAAGGTCATGATTCAATATGGGTAATTGTTGACCGTCTCACCAAGTCTGCGCATTTTATTCCTGTTAATGTCCAATATCGACCTCATCAATATGCAAAGCTATACATGGAACAAATTATCAAATTGCATGGAGTACCTAAGAGTATTGTATCAGATCGAGGGTCCCAATTTGTTAATCATTTTTGGGAACATCTGCATAAGTACTTGGGTACCACATTGATTCGCAGCTCTGCTTATCACCCCCAGACCGTAGGTCAAACTGAACGTGTGAATCAGATCCTGGAAGATATGTTGAGAGCATGTGTGATTTCTTCCAAGGGTTCATGGGAGGACTGGTTACCTTTGGTTGAATTCTCCTACAATAATAGTTATCAAGAGAGTATTAAGATGGCTCCATTTGAAGCTTTATATGGTCGCAAGTGTAGGACCCCTCTAAATTGGATTGAGCCTGGTGAAAGAAGGTATTATGGAATTGACTTTGTCAAAGAAGCTGAAGAACGAGTACAAATCATTCAACAACAT
Organism: Miscanthus floridulus; assembly: GCF_019320115.1. Classification (NCBI taxonomy): domain Eukaryota; kingdom Viridiplantae; phylum Streptophyta; class Magnoliopsida; order Poales; family Poaceae; genus Miscanthus; species Miscanthus floridulus. Next base: position 79,356,157 of record NC_089589.1, read on the forward strand.
ATAGAAGCTGCTCAATCAAGACAAAAGAGTTATGCAGATAAGAGGAGAAGTCCTATTATATTCCAAGTCGGAGATTATGTGTATCTGAAGGTATCCCCAATGAGGAGAGTACAAAGGTTTGGAGTTAAGCGAAAACTTGCTCCTAGGTATATTGGACCATACAAGATCATTGCACAAAAAGGACCAGTAGCCTACCAACTCCAGTTACCTCCAGAAATGAAAGCAATATTCAGTGTTTTTCATGTCTCCCAACTCAAGAAATGTCTTCGTGTGCCCGAAGAAGCTATTGAATCTACTAGTATCAAGATTCAGTCGGATTTGACATATGAAGAGAGACCTATTAAAGTGCTTGAAGAAATGGAAAGAGTGACCCGTAGCAAAGTCACCAAGTTCTACAAAGTGGTTTGGAATAATCATAGTGAGCAAGATGCTACGTGGGAACGTGAGGACTATCTTCATGAGGTTTATTCGAGTTTCTACGAAGAATGGTAGGTCGTGCAATCTCGGGGCGAGATTTCTTTTAGGGGGGAAGGGCTGTAACACCCTCGGTGTTAAGCATGCACTTAACCTTGACATTGCATGATCATAAGCATCCATGAGCATGCATGTGCATGAGCATCTCAATTGCTATACCTTTGTTAGCTTATATTTCATGTGTGTTACTTAATTACCTTACTTAAGTTAGGGTTTTCATGGAATCAAAGTATGGAATTTGTGTGGAACCTTGTGAATGCTTTAAACATGTTTAGAATAGCATAAGGAACAACTTTGGTATTCATGGCTAAGTCTAGTTTAGTCTCTAAGTCATTGATATGGTGTATGTCATCATTTTAAAGTAATATGTTTGACCTAGTTTGAACTATGTCATAGAGTCTTTGCATGGCAGTGAACCTTTAAACAAAGTTGTAGTATTTGAGTAGATCAACAACTTTTATGTTTGGGTCTTCAGCTAATTCAGTGCATAGAGTAGTCATTTTGAGCTCACAAAAATCTATAATTCACTGATTTCCAGCACTTAGAATTTTTCTAAGTCCAAAACCGGTTTACAGTTTCGCTGGCCCTACTTTGAGATGATTTTACTCTTGATTCTTTGAGAATTAGACTGTGATCCTTTAATAGAAGTTGAAGATGGTATGTAGGGCTTCAACTTTCGTTAAGATAGTTTTTGCTGTTGAGCCACGGTTTAGGAGTTTGAATGCTGTCAAGTTGCGCTGTCAGTCGGACCATTGAGCGCTGATGACCTTACTGAATCGAGCTACAGTGACCGGCCAGCTTCAGACAGTGAACGCCGCGTGGTGGACACCCGTCGCCGATGTCCTGAACCGCCAGTCCACGTCGGGCCACAGCTCGCTAACTCAAGCACGCGCTTGCCCGTGACCGCTCAACGCCCTCAGTCCACCGCCTGCTTCCTCCTTCGCTTTCTCGCAACATCGTAGCAGCCACAGCCACAGCCGCAGCGCAGCTCCGCCGTCGCCATTGCCGGCCTAGCTCGCACCGTGCCCCTCCTACGCCACTGCAGTAGTTTCGTCGTGGTCCCACCGCACCACCGCGTCCACGTTGGCTAGCTAGGAGCGCTCGGTAAGCCATCTCGTCGCGAACGGCATCGCCGGTGTTCCCGTCGCCGTGGCCGCATAGCTCCATCGCCGTGGCCGCACCGCCTCCGTCCATTGTTTGCTGTGTTAGTGGTTGAGATAGCTTCGCCGTAGTCGGTCTAGTCTTGGACGAGCCGTACATCGAGCTTCCGTGGCCAGCTCCGGCATCTTGCCGTCGAGCTGCGCCGTCGCCCCGCCATGAATGCCGCCATCGTCGATAGCCCCGGCCATAGGTCAAATTAGTTGCATCAATGTGTGCGGGAGGTAGTGGGGATGCTTTTAGTATTGACGCCGTCGCCGGAGAGGCCGTCGCCGGCGAGCTCCGTCGAAGTCCGGCGATCCCGCGCGATGCTCTGTTTCGTGTTTTCGGATTGCTACAGTGACCAAGTTCAAATAAAGATAGTTCATTTGTCCAGATTTGAATGCCTACTTTGGAAAATCATAGGTGGAGTTCTAGAGGTCCAATTTTTGTGAACCAAATTGTGATGTGTTCCTTATGAAGTGTAGTTTTTTTTATAAAAATATGAAATATACAGTTTATTGTATTTTTCTTGGTGATTAAAATGTATTTAAATAAATGCTTTTTGAATGTTAATAAACTTGTAAATTAGATATCTTGAGCTAGAAAAGTGATAAAATTGTGATTCCAAGTTTGTTGGTCTTATGTTGACATGCTCTAGCTAGGAAAAATTTATAATCTGTTGTTTGACACTTTTCTATAGGGTTTATTATTTTCACTAAAATCGACCTCACTAGCTTGTCATTTTTGTAAAGAATATTTTACTTGGTAAAATGGCATGAAACTTTTACAGTAGTCTTGTGGTAGCACTTGGAGGTCACTGTAATTTTTTGAGAATTTATTATGCACATTGGGTATAGGTTTATTATTTAACCTAATTATCTAAATAAATTAATAAATGCAATTAAATAAATAGTTTGGGCTTTGCCATTATGTTTTCTTGAGTGTATTTGATGCCCCTGAACTGTTGGTGTACTTGGTGGTGTCAAATTTTGAATGCTTATATGTAGTAGAAATATTGTCGCTTTATAATTCGATTTAACATGTTTTCGGACAGATTCTGTTGCTTGTTATGTTGCATAGTCAAAATGATGTTTTCTGTAGAAATGATTAACAACAAAGTTGTAGGTAACTTCTTCATCTATCTTGTGTTAAAATTTCAGGTCAATAGGCCAAAGGGTTTAGGAGTTCTATCTGTTTAAAGTTAGTTTTCCGAATTGCTTGTTCTCTGGAATTTCTGGACAGCACTGCATAGATTGCCTATTTTGTCTAGGATAGATTGGGATTCAGCTTTTGGTTATTAAATAAGAGTTGTAGACAATTTTATAAGCTTTCCAGAAAGTCTAAGATCACAGCATTTGGATAAGTATAACTTCAGTTATGATATAAACTTGTAACTGTCATGTGTAACTTAGATATTGCTTTGTGTGAAATTTGTAAATAACTAGAGAAGAGATATGCACCTACTAGGCAAATAAGGAGTTAGCATTGTTATCATTTTGCTACTTAATATCATTGTCACAGCATGTACATTCTGTTATCACATCCTCCGTGATCCATCTTAAGCATTCATGGCACTTATTTATGCATATGCATGCAATAGGTGCAACCGAGGAGATCACGCTAGTGGAGCTCGACGTCGACCCGCAGGAGGAGAATCAGGAAGTTCAGCACCTGGAGGTTCCCGGAGAAGGAGAGCCTAAAGCCGATCACCTTCCCGAGTGCCCCGATCACCAGCCTTCGACGTTTGTGAAAGGCAAGCCCCGGAGCATTATAAGTCTCCCTATTTTATTAATGTCACTTAAAGTTATTCGTATTGCTGCATTACATGACAGGAGTTGTTTGGAAACCATTGTTGCATATTACCTTCCTTGACCAGATATATCTACCATGAATCCTAATTAAGTCCAGGAACGTTTATCATGCTTAGCTCTGCTTAGACCGGTAGAAGTCGGGTGATTCCCTGTCACCTGTGAGCTATAGGTGATAACTTAATCACGGTTGGCTATATTGTGCTGTCGTGTAACATAACCTGGTATTGTGAATAAATGGAGACTGGGTGGAGTCTTATATGTGGTATTGTAGTGACTCCACCTGTGTCGTTTAAGGACCGAACGTTGGAGGTCATCTTGTCATGTTGAACGCAGCCTCTCACATAGTTGGTTGGATAAGTCGTTCCGACCGCGAAGCCGAGTAGCTCATCTCAGGCCGGGACCACGAGTAGTTCAAGTGCGCACTCTGGATGGTAGTATGGATGTGCGGAGAGCCATTGGCGTAAGCCCAAAGGCGGGTTAGAGTCCCGATCACCCTTGGCAGAGTGGTTCTCTGATTGTGCGGCGCTGGTCGTACCCGCGAATTTGGTTCCTGATTTGTACCAAAGGTGACCTAAGGCTACCTTCGCGAGGTATGCCTGGGTGTGTGTTAGGAATATTTCCCCAGCTGGGTAGGAATCGATTCGAATCGCCGTCTCTCCCGGATAGTGAGAACTTGACTTGAGTTCCTTTCATCGTAGTAAATTATGAAAATGATGGTTATGAGATTATGCAAGAACTCAACTGGATATGGTTATTATTGTGATGACTTAATGGTACCAACATGTTTGGCATAGGATAGTTGCTAATCTAGTATAAGATAGGATTAATAACTGGTGATTCACAATTAAAGAGATGTTGGATAACTTATGCTTTTTCTGCAAATAATGTCTACCAGCTCTACTTATAAAGCCTTGCATACTCCTTGGTGTCTTAGTATATTAGTTGGACGGGTAAGTCTCGCTGAGTACATTCTCGTACTCAGGGTTTTATTCCCTTTGTTGCAGATAACGTTATGTTTCATGGCTACTGCAAGAACTGTCTTGCTCCTGTTGTGGATGAGGACTAGGACCATGGGCAATGGTCATTCTGTATTTCATCTCACCTTTGTGCTTTTGGTTGGAGATGACTATGACACTGGCTTTGTATTAAACTATGTGTGATGTTGATGTTAAACTACTTTGCTTCCGCTACTTTCAAACTTGGTTTGTAATAATTATTCAAACTCTGATGTATGAGACCTATTTGTGAACTGTGATGTAACATGTGACTGGTTGTGTTGAATCTCTACGATCTTGGTTTGTATGTTGGTTGTTTGAGATCCTTCGCGATTTCGTTGGACTACCGGGTTTATATGGGCTCAAGTATGACGGTTTGATCGCTTCGGTGATTGCTATTGTACTTGTGCTCTTATAAATTGGACGGTTCTGTGACAATTAGCAGAGGAGTAAATAAAGTTCTATTTGATGTTATGTCATGTTGCATTTGATGTTTCTTCCTTATGTTGGGAGTTTCTTATGTGTCAGACGCATCCAAATGAGGAAAAACTATGGAGGATACTGTCAGACATGACCAAATGTATAGAGGTCAGACTTTCTTACGTGTGCAATAACATTTCAACACCAGGCACCGATCGATGGCGGAGTGGCCACAGATGCGGCGCATGGACAAGCAGGTCGCCCGTAGGCTATGGAGGTCATCCATGGGCTGATCCGAGGTCGCAACAAGGTGGCCGGTGATCTCAATTTGCACGTCGATAGGGAGCGCCATCAGCGACATGATTGTCAGCGTAGATGGAGCTACGGCGTGTGGACGGCGGCGAGACGAAGGGCTAGAGAGGGGGAGCAGCGTGATTGACTTAGGATGATTGAGGAGGCGGGGGAGGTGTCTGAGTAGGGGTTATAGTAGGAGTTCTTAAATACACTTTGCAAACTACCGTGTGAACACTCAACGACGACACGGTTTAGATTATTGGGTGGATTGAATGTACACTATTTCTAAACCTAGAAGTCAAAACATGAAATGGGGGATGCCAACCAACTGCGAAGCCTCCATTATCGTGTCCTATGGGAGAGCAACCATTCGGCTTTCCTCTTTAACCATAGTTGCATCCTATGGGGGAGCAACCGCTCGGCTCTCCTCTTTAAAATGACCAGTACACTATAGAGAGCACCATCGACTGGGGCATTCTCTCATACATACTCAACTTACCAGTCCATCACATCACCTCCTCTGATCCCTACTCACTGGTGGTGACTACAGCGTAGAGCGAGCAACGGGGCACTAGTCATCTGGCAAGTATTCCATCGATTATGAAGACAAGGACGGCGAGGAGGTGAATCAACCGATGTCGAGCGCAAGGAGTATTCGTTGTCGATGGTGGAGCCTGCCGAAGATGATGGGGAAACCGTCAATGAGGAGGAGGAGGAGGTGCTGGCGACGGCAGAGTAGGAGGATGAGGAGGCACCAGTGGAGGAGGTGGACAACATCATTGAGACCATTTCACTAGGGTTCGCCCCCATGCCACGCTACAAGAAGCGCAGGCTCAACCCTCCATCCCCCAACACGATCGTGGAGGATGAGGATGACTCCTCATCAGGGTAGGACGACGAGGAGGGCGGCCACAATGGCGGTGGCGGGGGCAACGGCGTTGATCAATAGATGTTAATTAGTACTGTAGCGGTAGGTGTAGTAGCAACTAGTAGTAGTACAATGGTGGGTGCATTGTAGTGAACTTTTGGTCTATTTCGAATGGCCTCATGTACCCAGATAGTAAATATTAGGAATCAATATAATGGCGGTTTTAACAATTTTTAGTGCTTTTCATGTATTTTGGAATGTGATTTTGATGAGGGCGCACAGGTAATGGCTTTCTTTGAACAGTGAATACCACTGCAATGAAATGAACAAATTGATATAAACACTAAACAAACACTAAATAAACAAGTGCACTGCCAATTACATATTGAGATACATCAGCATTATTGACATCTAGATACATACAACAATTAACTAAGTTCAAACCATCACCTAACTCATCTTGTTGCCCTTCTGCTTCTGCACCCTTTTTTGCATGTCCGGCCTGTGGAAAAATGAGGGGGCGGGCTATCCTTTGGTTATTGATTTTGCATTTCCAAGATAAAAAGAGCTGACTAGACACCTAATATATGGTCTAGCCTCGTCTAATACAACATGGCCGAACTATGCTTTGGTGGCATAAAAGATTAGGCACCTATTCCTAGGTCTTGGTTGGTTTTGCAAAGCTAGGCATGGCTACATGCATGATAAGAGGAGAGCAGTGCTACTAGAAAGATAACATAACATCAAACCAGACCTCATATATATGTGTGGAGTGCAGCAACGATATGAGTTTAGACTACATAACCATGCCTTCATCGACCATAATAAGAGGAGAAATGTGCCACACTACTCAAAGTCATACAACTACTACATAAACATACTAGTTCTAACTACAGATGATTAACATGACTTTATAGTGTAATGAGCACCAGCCAGCGTACTCGTCCTAACTACAAATGTTTACATGACTCGATACTACTAATTAATCTAATGAGCTGTGCCATCCCACAGCTCTAAGCAACAAGGGTACCAACAGGCATGATAAAAATCCAACGCCTACAAGGTAAACCTACCTAGGTTGAAACTAGCAAACCTCTCCGCCAAGTCAAACTAGAGGATCACTTCACCCGCTCCTGCCGTGGTGCACCTAGAGCAGATCCGACGAAGGCGAGCTGGACCATGATGGGGCCACCACCATAAAGCCCTCGAACATGTCCTCGATGAATGATGAGTAGGACCACGATGTTCTAGGAGACCCACTCTCATCGTGGGGCATCGGGTGTAGATCTGATGATGGTGACCTCAGCGACGATGGTGCCACCGATGATGGTGAGGTGGACCGCACCGGGAGCAGCGGTGGCGAGTGAACCACCGGTGCAGGTGGCATCAACATCGTCATTGTGGGTGATAGGGAGACCAATGCCAACTAAGGGGATGGCATGCAGGACCACGACGGTTCCTATGACGATGATGAGGTGGACCGCACCAAGAGCGGTGGTGGTGAGTGAACCACCGGTGCCGGTGGCATCAACGTCGTCGTTGTGGGCGATGGGAAGACCAATGCCAGCCTAGGAGATGGCGTGCAGGACCACGACAGGGCCTACAATGATGGCAAGGTGGACCACAATGGCAGTGGCGGTGGCGAGGGAACCAACAGACCTGGAGGCATCAATAGTGTCATCGTGGGCGACGGGGAGACAAATGGTAGCCTAGGAGATAGCATGCGGGAGCGCAACGGGTACCAATAGTCAAGAAGGGTATAAGCAGGCATCAAAGCAGGGTGCACCAGCACATTGGAGGAAGCATAGACTGGAGCCCAGCCACGGTTGCTCAAGGAGGACCTAGAGCGCTTCGTGGGGACGGCCTTTGTGGGGGGTAAGACCCTGGATACCCACGGCAGGTCACATGGGCTATGCCTCTAGGGGCGGCCCAGCCCACAAGAAGGAGCCTTGCAGGGCACGATTCTACTCGGCGACTCCCGTAAGGCACGGGGAGGATATCCTGAAGATGTTATGAGATCTAATAGGATACGTACGATCCCATGTTTCTTGTAATCTGTTATTACTTTCCGGTTATCTCTTAGATCTAACCGACTTGTAACCTTGCCCCCTAGACTATATAAGGCGGGCAGGGACCCCCTACGAAATCACGAAAATCATACGATAGCTAATACAAACCAATAGACCACTGGAGTAAGGTATTACGTCATACTAACGGCCTAAACCTGTATAACTCATGTGTCTCTGTTGCCTTCTTCTTCTTGATTACACGCTCCTCTGCCGATCAATCTACCATCGTGGGATACCCCTCGGTGGACTGCCGATGATATTCTGTCGATAGTTGGCGTGCCAGGTAGGGGCGTGCATGATGTTTCCTTGTCGAACAAGATGGTTTTTTCCACAGGCTCTTCGTCCCTCCCGTAGCTCGGCCAGATCTTCACGGTCGGATCCATCACGTGGGTCATCAACGCCGACGGAGTTGGAGAGCTTCTCGAGCCGGTGCAGATCCGTTCTACGCCGACCACCTTCGCACCTGCAACCGCAGATCCAATCTCGGAACCACTTCCGGGGTCGACTTCATCAGCCACTCGCTGCTCGCTTCCTTGCTACCAGAGGAGGCATGTCAATAATGATGATCTGATTGAATCTATCGATTGGGTCGGCCTAAAACTCGCCGATTGCCTCTCCATTGCTGAATTGGCTCTGGACACCCTTGTTTAGCACCGAGCACCCTCTGATCCCGATCTATCGGTGTTCAATGCTCAGCAAACTTCAGGGCTCACCGCCCTGCCCTTCGAGCTCGTCAACAACACCGCTACGTATCAGGGCGCCCTGAGGGGCAAATTCACCAACCAGCTCCCACCAACCGTCAACATGCTGCACGCAAGCTACAGTCCCGGAATATCCCTCCAAACCATCCTAGAGGAAAATCCAAACTCTGAGTCTCAAGGGTCCACTGAGCCCCTCGCCGAGACCTTCACCGAGCAACCACCTCTCCTGCCTTTCTGGGGTGGCGCAATCTTCAACGTCAGCATCGACAGCCCTCCTTGGAATGGCGAAACAGATGAGGAACGTGCCACCCAAGAAAATAGGAATGCCAACCGCACGCAATGCCGTGATAACAAACGTGCCATTGTGATGGCTGAGGCCGCTCGTAATAACCAGTTTGACTCGTAGGGAAGGCCCCTCCATCGCAACCTCAACAAAGAATTCCTCCGCGTTGACGGCCATGACGTCTTCAAAACTCCTAGCGCCAATCTGGCGGTGGCCACCAATGAACTTACACACCTCCCATAGACGCCCGAGCTTGCCAAGGTCGCCGCTATGCTAAAAGCGGCACACTGTTAAGTTAATGAGATCCGAGAGGTTCAGAGACCATCATGCTCCACAAGCGCGGTTCGCCGATCAGCCAATCCTAGATCTAATCGCCGCCCCAGTCAAAGCCGTTTCACCGACCAATCACTACCTCCCCAGGGGGGAGTCGAAGGCCACCACGCCGAGCATCATCGCCAGCGCGACCAAGAGGTCGAACAAGACGCCCGAGTGCACCTCAGTAACCTTCGGGATGCATGACGGCGTATCGATCAGCGCCGCTTCAGGCGCCATGAAGATGAAGTGTGACGCCACCAAGATTATGAGCAAGAGTACGGTAACCTGGATTCCGCTCTGGAGCCGATCATCGCTAGTAATACTGCTGATATCGGCGCCGACAACCCGGAAGGGCCCCCTGCGTTCACCAGGGCGCTTCGAACGCTCCAGTGGCCCCATGGTTTCAAAATCACCAGAGTCGAGCCCTATGAAGGAAGGATGAACCCAACTCAGTGGCTGCAGGCTTACGCCACCGCCGTCCATGCCGCCGGAGGAGACACCAACGTCATGGCAAATTATCTCCCCGTCATGCTCACACCAGCTGCCATGAGCTGGTTCACAAGCCTTGCCCCGGACTCCATCGGATCTTGGGAAGATCTAAAAAGAGTCTTCACCGACAACTACATGGCCACATGTAGGCAGCTAGGCACCAAGCAAGATCTCAACCGCATCAACCAAAAGCCCTCCGAACTACTCCGCAGCTACATCAGACGCTTCTTCGAGATGAGGAATTCTATTCCCAACATCATGGAAGCTAAAGTCATCACCGCCTTCATCCGAGGACTTCATCACCGTGAACTCCATTCTAAGTTCAACAGAAAGCCACCTACCGGCATCGGCGAGATGATCACAACCGCCAACCAGTACGCTGATGCTGAGGAAGCAGAGGTGTGTTTTAATGAAGATACGGGCACTAATCGCCTGCCTCGCCGCCACGACGACCGCAACGATGACCAATAGAACAACGTTTGCCGCCACGACGACCGCAACGACAATCGGTAGTACAATGATCGCCACTACGACGACCGCAGTTTCCATCGGGACAGCAGACGAGATTGGCCAGATGGATTCAAACCTAGTCAGAATCGCCGCCGCCGACCAGATCACTTTGTTGCCAACATCAATGAGCCGCGCGCAAAGCATAACTATGATGAGCAGTACAAGAAGATCCTCAACGGACCGTGCCCCCTGCACAAGAACGCCAAACACAAGATGAAAGATTGCCTTGGTTTGGCTAAGGAGTTCCAGGAGAAAAAGTACAACGACGACAATGGTGGGAACGGAGGACGCCGACCACCTGGAGATAATAACAATGCCTTCCAAGACCATGACAAGGTGGTCGCCACCATCTTCAGGGGTTTTGCCGCTAACAAGAGCAGAAGGGAACGGAAGCTTGCCGCTCAACGAGTGCTCGCCGTCGCTTCAGAGGAAACTACCGCCAACCCCAGCTATCGCCCATGGTCTGAAATCCCCATCACCTTCAGCAGGGCTGACTAGTGGGCGGACATACCCTACACAGGGTGTTTTCCCCTCGTCCTTGACACGACTGTCCAGAAGGTGCTTTTTAGAAAAGTCCTTGTCGACGGTGGAAGCGCTTTGAATCTACTCTTCATCGGGGCCCTAAGGGAGCTTGGCCTCGGGACAACAGACCTCACACCCTTAAACTCTTCCTTCTGGGGTGTGGTACCTGGCAGGGCATCCAGACCACTTGGGGAAATTACCCTACCAGTACAGTTTGGCACGGCAACCAACTACTGAGTGGAGCATATCAACTTTTATGTCGCCGACTTCAACACCGCCTACCATGCCATACTAGGGCGTCTGGCTCTGACCAAGTTCATGGCCGTTCCACACTACGCGTATTTGGTGTTGAAGATGCCTTCGCCTATAGGAGTCCTGTCTCTGCGGGCCAACCTCTCCGTCGCCTACGCCTGCGAGACAGAAAGTCTCGCCCTCGCCGAAGCCACCGACCTCTCCATCCAGATGGCTAGCGTGGTCGCCGAAGCCAAGATGGCATCTGCTGACGACATGGAGATCCCAGAGCCTCCCCGTGCCTCTGCCAAGTCCAAGGAAGTCAAGGAGATCAGCCTTGGCCTCGATGACCCTTCTAAGATGGTGAAAATTGGGGCTCACCTTGACCCCAAATAGGAAAGCACACTCGTCTCCTTCCTATGTGCCAACGCCGATGTGTTTGCTTGGAAACCTGTAGACATGCCGGGGTACCGCAGGAGAAGATCGAGCACTCCTTGAATGTCTCGCCGACCGCTAAACCAATCAAGCAGAAACTTTGCCGATTCACGCCGGACAAAAAGGAGGCTATTAGGGTAGAAATAAAAATGGCTCTTAGCTGCCAGATTTATAAACGAAGTGTATCATCTAGATTGGTTAGCTAATCCTGTTCTTATTAAGAAAAAGAATAAAGAATGGAGAATGTGTGTTGATTATACTGATCTTAACAAACACTGCCCTAAAGACCCCTTCGGCCTGCCTCGGATAGATGAGGTTGTAGACTCCACCGCCGGCTGTGAGTTGCTCTCCTTTCTTGACTGTTACTCAGGCTACCATCAGATCTCCCTCAAGGAAGAAGACTAGGTCAAAATGTTGTTCATCATGCCTTTCGGTGCATACTGCTACACCACTATGTTCTTTGGACTAAAGAATGCCGGCATGACCTACCAAAGGGCTATCCAGACATGCCTCGACCAACAGATCGGCCGCAACGTCGAAGCCTACATCGACGATGTGGTCGTCAAGACTAGAACCACCGACAATCTTATCACTGACCTTGAAGAAACTTTCTCCAACCTACGCAAATACCAATGGAAGCTAAACCCTTCAAAGTGCATCTTTGGAGTTCCATCCGTTATCCTGCTCGGCTACATCGTCAGCGCTCGGGGCATTGAACCAAACCCTGACAAGGTCTCTGCCATCACCAACATGAAATGGCCGATGTGTGTCAAAGATATATAGAAGCTTACAGGTTGCATGGCTGCGCTAAGCTATTTTATCTCACGTCTCGGTGAAAAAGGGCTACCTTTCTTCAAGCTCCTCAAGGCCTCCGAGCTTTTTTCTTGGTCAGAGGAGGCAGATACAGCCTTTGAGCAGCTCAAGTTGTTTTTAACAAAACCTCCAATCATAACAGCGCCACGACTAGATGAAACTCTGCTGGTATACATCGCCGCCACCTCTCGCATTGTTAGTACGGCTATTGTCGTCGAACGCGAGGAAGCCGGACACGCCTACAAGGTGCAACGTCTTGTCTATTTCATCAGCGAGGTACTTAATGAGCCCAAAACTTGTTATCCTCAGGTGCAAAAGCTGTTATATGCAATTTTGATTACCTCACGCAAGCTCCGACATTACTTCGAATACTACAAGATCGCCGTGGTCACAGAGTTCCCGCTAGGGGATATTCTCTAGAATAAAGAGGCCAATGGTCGTATCATCAAGTGGGCCATCAAGCTCGGCACTTACTCCATTGATTTCAGAAGCAGACTAACCGTTAAGTCACATGCGCTTGCTGATTTCATCACCGAGTGGACCGAGATCCAAGAACCCATTGCCACCACTTGCCCCGAGCACTAGGTGATGTATTTCGACGACGCCCTTAACATCAATGGTGCTGGTGCGGGTATTCTGTTCATCACGCCGACAAAGGATAAACTCCGATATGTTCTTCGCATACATTTTCCGGCCTCCAATAATGCCGCGGAGTACGAAGCATGTCTCCATGGTCTCCGTATAGCCGTTGAGCTCGGCGTCAAATGCCTCATGGTATACGGGGATTCCACGCTGTTTATCAACCAACTCAATAAGGATTGGTCCTGTTCCAGTGAGAAAATGGACGCATACTACGCTGAAATTAGAAAAATTGAAGGGAAATTCTACGGTATCGAGTACCACCACGTGCTACGGGATCAAAACCAACCAGCTGACCAGCTATCAAAGATAGGATCTTCTCACGCCGCGGTTCCACCAGGGGTTTTCGTCCAAGACCTCCTAGCACCATCTATAAAAGAGGATAAGGAAGTTGTAGAAGTACCCCCAACCGAGCAGTTGGTACTCGCGGTACCTTTGCCGGTCGCCGATTGGAGGGAACAGTTCATCAAGTACCTCTCCAGCGACGAAACACCCGCCGACAAAATCAAATCCGAACGACTAATTTGCCGAAGTAAGCATTACATGCTGGTAGATGGTAACCTGATGAGGAAAAGTGCCAAGGAAGGAATACTGCAAAAGTGCATCATCCAAGACGACGGTGTGAAGCTACTTTCCAAAATTCACTCTGGTTCCTATGGCAATCACGCGGCTTCGAGAACACTGGTCGGCAAAGCTTTCCGGGCAGGTTTTTACTAGCCCACGGTCATTACCGATGCAGAAGATCTCATTCGATGATGTGAGGGGTGTTAGTTTTTTGCCAAGCAAATACATGTACTGGCACAAGAATTACAGACCATTCTAGCTTCCTGGCCATTCGCATGCTGGGGACTGGATATGATTGGGCCTTTCAAACCAGCGCCAGGAGGTTTCCGGTATGTGTACGTCACCATTGATAAGTTCTCCAAGTGGATTGAGTACAAACCACTCGTCGCAGCTACTGCTAAGAAAGCAGTCGAGCTCTTTGAAGACATCGTACACAGATTTGGTCTCCCGAACAGCATCATCACCGACCTCGAGACAACTTTTACCTGCCATCATTTTTGGGACTTCTGCGAAGACAGGTGCATCTCTGTTAAATACGTTTCCGTTGCTCATCCTAGAGCTAATGGCCAGGTCGAGCGGGCTAACAGCATGATCCTCGACGCCCTCAAAAAAAGGCTCTATCAAAGAGAAGAAAAGCATCCGGGAAGATGGCTCAAAGAACTACCAGCTGTGGTCTGGGGACTGCACACTCAAGCTAGTTGCAGTACCGGTGTATCTCCATATTTTATGGTCTACAGCTCAGAGGCCATACTCCCAGCGGATATTGCATTCTGAGCACCTAGAGTAGAAAATTATGATGAAGAGCAAGCCGCAGCCGTTCGGACAGAAGACATCAATCGGGCCGAGGAAGAATGTCTGGTTACTTGTGTTCGCATAGCCAAGTACCTCGAAGGTCTGCAGAGGTATTACAACCAAAACGTCAAAGGTCGTTCGTTCATGATTGGCGACCTCGTCCTATGTCGGAAACAAAAAACTGAAGGGCTTCACAAGCTGTCTTCGCCCTAGGAGGGCCCTTACATCGTCAAAGGTGTTACTCGTCCAGGGTCTTATAGCTTATGTGACTTAGATGGAATCGATGTTCCCAACTCCTAGCACATAGAGCACCTTATACGTTTCTACCCCTGAAATAACACAGATATGTATTCTTTACTTTCATATTAATAAAGGTCTGGTCTCCATAATTTTCCTCCATTTTTTCATCCATTATAAGTTTCACTTACCGCCTTCGGGCTATATGCCATGACATGGCGATCTCCAATGCGTTCGCCAAGCACGCCCAATTCGCCGAACACGATTACTCCAAAATTCGCCGAACACGATTTCTCCAATTCGCCGAACTCGATGACTCCAAAAATCGCCGAACACGATTACTCCAAAAATCGCCAAACACGATTTCTCCAAAAATCGCCGAACACGATTTCTCCAAAAATCGGCGAACACGATTACTCCAAAAATCGCCAAACACGATTACTCCAAAAATCGCCGAACACGATTTCTCCAATTCGCCGAACACGTTAACTCCCAATCGCCGAACTTGACTCCTCCAATTCGCCGAACACGTTAACTCCCAATCACCAAACATGATTTTTCCAAAAATCGCCTACTATGTTTTCTCTGGGTCACATAGGTTATTCTACTAAAACAACGACGATCTTGCGTTCCAAATTTTGAAACATAGCCCGCCGATCGCCAAGCAGCACATGTTTTTTCTTCTGTTTTCTATGGAGAAGACCCAGTCTCCGACTACATCCTACACGTGCTTAGGGGCTCCGTGCTCTAAGTTACGGTTGGTCGGCTATGGTTCCTTGGCCATGCCTGTTCGTCCTACACGTGTCAGGGTCTCTGCGCTCCATGTTATCGACTATGGGCTAGTCAAGGCCTAGATTTTAGGCACGAACTAACTGCTCGGACGCCACTTTAGCCATCTCTCCCGCCAAGTTACTCAAGTTGGCTGCTGGGCAGCATGCTTTTTCACACTGATAACTCCGGAGGACGCCAAGGCTCTAACATCCCACCTAACGTGCTATGAGCTCCGTGCTCTGCGTGTGGGGCGCTAGGCCACAGTCTTATGATAACGCCTGTTTCTCCAACATATGCATGGGCTCCGCATTATGCGTTACGGATCATGACCTAACTAAGGCATCAAGTTGAGTGAAAACTAACTGATCAAACACCGCTTATATTATGCATAACTGCATCGGGTTAATAATATGATGATTCTTCATAGCCAGATAAATCAAGTGTTACAGGCGGTAATATCCGAGCAGTTTGTTAAGCTTCGCCAACAGTTTCTGTTTCGCCAAACAGGTCTATATCGCCGACAAGCACTTTCGCCACATCCTCAACGTCATCGTCCAGCTGGTGGGTTTGCGCGTCACTCAGCCCATCGGCGAACCCACCACCTAATGACTAGATGTCGATAGATGGATAATGGGATCAAACCACTGCAAGGGCATGAGTAGTGGCGGTCAAAACGGCGTCGCGGTTGAAGTTTTTGAAGTTCTCCCACACTGCCTTGCATCTCTGAACGATGGTGTCTGGCCCTTGCTGCCTACCATTAGGACGGGGCGCCGGTTCAACATCGACGCAGTCGAGCACTGGCTTTATTGCGGTAGTTATAGTGTCGAAGTTGTCCTTCTGGACTTTGGCTTCCTGCACCAGCACATCGAACTGTGCCTTGGTTTTATGTCGGTAATCTACAAGAATTACAATGGTTCATCACGACAAAAAAGTATTACGACATTATTTCCGATCAAGGGGTACCTACCTTTCAATTCTTTGGCCAGTTTATCTGCTCGCTCCAACTCCTTCGTTTTCTCTTATCGGATTTGTTCAATGGTCTGGCGAAGCTGGTTGAGTTCTACATCTTGCTCTGCAAGCACAAACTATAAGAAAAGGAAAAAATATATGGCCAATTACTGCAAAGTACATTATGTGAAAAAGAATACCAGATTTCAGCCTGGATACATCCTCCAACTACTGGCACTTCTGGTCGAGCTGCTCGGTTTTACTATCGAGTTCTCCGTTTTTCTTGCCCAACTGCTCGGACATATTTTGAAGTTCCTCAGATACAATCGCCAGCTGCTTAGATGTCTTCTTCAGCTGCTTGAACACAACTATTAGTCGCTCGGATAGAACCCCATTCTGATGTTCAAGGTCTCACGAGTTTGACTCCGCAAGGTCCTGCTCGCGCTGGGCCCTCTGAATACTTTTCTCCGAAAGACTTAACGCCTCCTAGAGTATCTTATTTTCCTCAGCGAGGGGCTCCATCCTCTTTATCAGTTGGTGCCATTGATCGGCTGTCCGAGCTATCCCCTGCAGATTAACAATGCAAGAGATAAACCTTGATCTCCGACAACATATATCGATGTTATAGGCGTGGTACTCACCTCGATTTGAGTCATAACTCCAGCGACGGTGGATTTCAACCTCTTTATTTCCCTAGTGGTGTTTTCTTCCTCGATGACTACCACCTCTTCCCCATGTTTTCGGAGAATCTGGACGGACTGGGGTTTAGGTGCGGCACGCTCGATATCCACGACCTCGTCCTCCTCCGCCGTTGCTTGAGGAACCACCGGGGGGCTCTGTGGTCGGACTGCTGCTGCGACCACTCCTAGCATCCCTGCGGGTGATGACGTTTGCTCCTTGGCCGTTGATGGAGTTGCATCTTTAACCTCTGGTGCATCAACAACAGCTACAGTTTCTGTTTCCAAGGTATCGACTTTTTCGGTCGTAGCCGCGGTTACGGTCGCCGACGCGCCCATCATGTGCGCCAATGATTCACCATCGCCGGGTCTGCTGGGAGCGGTGGCTGGCCCGTCCTCTGTTCATCGAGCACTCAGGGACTCCTGGACGAGAGCAGTCGTCATTTTTTCTTCTGAGGTCATGGGCCTCGGCGTCGCACTGCGTAATACCGGCTTCTCAGTAACCAGGAGAAATCAAGGAACAATATTATTACTCCAAGGCAAATATACTTATGGTTTGGTCTTCTGATTGATTTTCTTGAATCGACGATGGCTGCCTGACCCCCTAGACGTGGCTGCTTGGTCTGCTTTATGGGAGGACTCCTACGCCTCTGCAGCGGGCTGCCGCTCTTCTTGGTGCCCGGGGGCCCCTTCTTCTATGCTTTGTTCTGCGGTTATCCCCTCTTGTTGCTCGGGGACTTTGGTAGTTTGCATCACCACGTTTTCCATTGTTGCTCGACCATAACTTTCCCGTGCTTGCTGCTTGGGAGCGTTAGCATCTACCGGTGCCTCCGTCATGCTCGGCGGAAGCACTGACTAGTCCTCGTCATCGTCCGACCACTCCAGCACAACCGTTCATCATGGCCGAACAGTTCGGTCCTCTCCAAGAGAGATGCCGCCTGTTTTGTGTGCATGAGAGCTTGTGGGTTTTCTCCTTTTTTGGACCGGCTCGTCTACTGCCGGTCTTTTCCCGTGAACCTTCTCTGACACTGGGGATGGACTATCCGACGAGGAGCTCGGCTCATCCTCTTCGGTCTATAGCGGCCGCCGAACGTCTACTCCTTTAGGCCAATCGGCTCTCGGCACATTTGAAAAGTATATTGCCCTATCCTACGAATGGATCTTTTCATAAGTAAGTTAGTCCTATGCTCGGCAATTGATGCCTGGTCGATGCGAAGTGAAAGGGTTACCTGAGGAGGTGGATTGCCGCAGTTGAAAGCCTTCGTTCCTTTTGGCCAGCTGAATGAGACATTGGAAGTAAATAGATCCATGGCACAATCTATTACTTCTTTCTTCATCAGGCGGTCCGTGCTTTCACGGGTACCATCATTATCACCTTTAAAGTCGAACGCCAGGTGGGCCCTCTCTTTGCAGGGTTGGACGCGCTGAACTATGAAGCTAGCTGCAACCAGTTCACCCCTAAGCTCCACCCCCTTAATCAATTCCAGAAGTTCCATTACTTGCTCCATGTCAGTGTTGTTGGGTCTCTCTGACCAGTTACTATGGTTAACCGGGATGTGATGGACGTCGCATCGAATCATTGGGTGACTTTGTTTAATATAGAACCATCTGGCGTTCCAACCTTTTAGGGAGGTATTCAGTGGAACATTGATGTATTCACTGGCCATCCCATCCCTGAGCTGCAGGTACACACCGTAGACCACCTTTGAACCGCTGCCCCCTTTCTTCTTCAGACAAAACAAATGCCTGAAGAGGTTGAAGTGTGGAAGAATACCGAGAAACGCCTCGCAGAAATGGATAAAGATGGACACATGTAGTATGGTGTTGGGGTGCAGATTGCAGAGGCTAATCACCCAAAACTCCATAAGATCCCTCAGAAAGCGGTGGACAGGAAACCCTAATCCTCACCAAAAGTAATCTTCAAATACTACAGCCTCATCAGTATGAGGTGTTGGGAAGGGCTCACCAATAGCCGGCCGCCATCCGGCAGTAAGGTGGTCTGACAGCACGCCCGTCGCCACCATCCTATTTAGATCTGCCACCCCCATTCTCGACGGCACCCATTCCTTGTCGTGGCTAGCTCCGGTGGCCGCCTTCCTCGGCTTTGCAGCTCCTTTTTTCGGTGCCATTTCCTATGGATTGGTCCTAGGGTTGGAGGCGAATGCTCGCGATTGGTGCGGAATGTGGAGCACAGGGAGTGCGAAGGTAGGAAGCAAGGTGGCTTGACAGAGGTAGGAGGCGATGTGTGTGGCGACGCGATTATAAAGCACTTTCCCCACTCTCCCTTGAATCTAAGGGTTTTTGGGAAACCGTTCCCACGATCAGCGCTACTTCAACTCCTCCAAAATGGTTTAATGGGCCACAACTTGGGCTATCATGTCACAGTAGCCCACGCCGCTCATTTATCGCTGTCACTTATTCACTGATTTCTCCGCATTTTAATGAGGCTTAGTAACTGATACTGTACAGCCATTACTCTAAATTTTTCACCGCGGTTTGATTTAACCGATATCTACGCCAGAAACATGGGGACTGGCTACTTGCTCGGACGGTTTACTAATTTCTAAGCCTGGCACCACATGACTACATCACCTACTGTCAGGCTCGGGGACTAAGTGGGCACACTTCACCTTGTGGTGAATGTGTTTGTTTTTTATCTCGAGGCTACGCTCGGGGACTGGCTACCTGCTCGGACGGTTTACTAATTTCTGAGCCTAGCACCACGTGACTACGTCACCTACTGTTAGGCTCGAGGACTAAGTGGGCACACTTCACCTTGCGGTGAATGTGTTTGTTTTTCTGAAAGACTCCGAACCTCTAAAAGATAAAACCAGGTATCTTTACCCTCGTTTTTGGATTCTAAGTGGGCACACTTCATTTTACCATGCAGGAATTTTCAATTTTGGCTTGAGCTCCTTACACCCTTATGACAAGCCGTGCTCAGAACACACTGCTCGGCAATGCTATACGCTGCTCGGCAGCTGCTCACAACTGCTCGGTGACTCCTTATGGTGGTCGGACCATGATTTGGACAGCTCGGTTTTGGTTCGCACCTGCTCGGAAAGTCTCAAGATGGCATTGCACAATGGGTACAAGGCACTCGGGGACTAGCAGTGGGGGGTACGACCCTAGATACCCATGGTAGGTCACATGGGCTATGCCTCCAGGGGCGGCCCAGCCCACAAGAAGGAGCCTTGCGGGGCACGATTCTGCTCGGCGACTCCCGCAAGGCACGGGGAGGATATCCTGAAGATGTTATGAGATCTGATAGGATACGTACGATCCCATGTTTCTTGTAATCTGTTATTACTTTCTGGTTATCTCTTAGATCTAACTGACTTGTAACCTTGCCCCCCAGACTATATAAGGCGGCCAAGGATCCCCTACGAAATCACAAAAATCATATGATAGCTAATACAAACCAACAGACCATAGGAGTAAGGTATTACGTCATACTGACGGCCTGAACCTGTATAACTCGTGTGTCTCTATTGCCTTCTTGTTCTTGATTACACACTCCTCTGCCGATCAATCTACCATCGCGGGATACCCCTCGGTGGACTGCCGACGATATTCTGTCGACAGCCTTCATGGGAACCGATGGAGAGGCGGAGGTGGGGACTTTGCGAGGCAGTGTGAGGCGAAGGCTTTCGCACAATTCAAGGGGGAGTGAAACAATAGGAGTGAGGTGACCATGAAAAAAACAATGGGAGTGAGGCCAGACTTTGTACACACAAGGACGCTAGGGCCAGAACAGGCTTCTAACGTGAGCACACCATGTTCAGCATTACTAGTATCCGGGTAGTGAATATTTTAGACGATCGGACCTTCTGTCATCTAGTGAAGTACAATGCAGTCCAATCCAAGCAGTCGCATGGTCATAGCAGTCGAGGGGCAGTAGCTAGCTAGAGATGGCTACATGGTTTCATAGGTTCTGATCTTCTGCACTCCCTCGGCTGTGTTTGAAGCTGCCGCTTCAAGAATCCAACTACTCCTACCGTACTACTCATGCAAGCCACAAATGGTGCAGCTCCTATTTGTAGCACAGCTGATTAGGCAAAAGTTTTACTCATAGCTGAGTATAAGAGTTACATGTCTGGCCCATTCAAATTTATGTTGCTCGGACTATTAGGTGAACATACAGTTTACAAGAAATAGGTAAACATCATTTTGTCTAATATCATAGAGGGACATGGTCGGGGGGAAAGTTGTGATCGTTTGTTGTAGAGTAAACATCCATGGTATGGTAAATAGTTGCCATCTATACGCATGATTTCATTTAGAATAAATGTCAATCGAGATCATCAAACCAGCATGGAACGCAATAATAAGTTCATACAAATAATATGGTTTGATATGAAGCACATTACCTTTATTCAGATCCTCAAACCAGCATCAAACATAGTTGGGAAAATGCAAATGGGTGAGGGGGGAGCTAGAAGGTAGGTGATTGATGCAAATGCTATCAGATGAGGGAAGGGGGGGACACTCCTTTCATATAGACCTTGCACGGCTGATGAGAGTGAAGCGAATGCGGCAGGAAAGCTGGACACAAGAAGTGAATCCAAAGAAAGAGCTTTTGACCACCATGACACGCTTGACACCTGAATGCCTGGTGCTGTTGTGATCAATCTTTTATATACTTATTTCACTCCAAACAAAGCAGTCATGGCAGTCGAAGGGCAGACTGATTACTACTCCATATGACACTTTATTCTGTCCTATAAGATCAAATACTCAGCGGGTGGATTTTCTTGCATTCGTAGTAAAAGTCAACAGCTATGGCTCCTCCATTCTGCATTAGATCGAGGCGAGACTTGTTCAGATGAACTCCTCACTGCATGGTTCTTTCAAGGTCAACAAAATTTATCAAAGACAAGAGTTGGCTTCAACAGTGATTGAAGGCACTCATTAATGCTTAGCATATTATTGATCAGATCAAAGACAACTAGAAAGAAATCTGTAGCAAAAAGCAACCAATAGGGGCTAGAAACTAGCTACAAAATGACCAAAGGACCTGAGCTACACCACTCTCAATAGAATTTAACCCACCTAATACAAAGTTCAACAAAAGTTAACACCAACATGCAAATAAGAGTTCACATATTAGCAAGGGCGTCCCACAGATCAAACCTATTCATGACTACTAATACTACTAATATGTCCCACAAATCAAGGGTCGAGGTTAGCATGTAGGATCAGCTCCACGTCCACCTTTGATAAGATGGCGTTGGCGGCCGACATGAAACTCTCGATCAGATCGGTGATGTCATCATCCGTCGAACCTAGCCAAAAACCATGCTCCGCCACCCGAACGTTCATCGCTACGCCAATCTAAAGCTGGGCAGCAGCCAGCGCTGTGGCAACCCCCTGATGAATGGATTCAGTCACCTTGGCTCAAAGGCAGGCCGACAGAGCTCAGAGGCACTCCTCTATGGTGACCGGATTGTTCGCTATTTCCACAAGGAAGGCCGTGTCATAGGTGGCTTGCACGCACAACTATAGGGCATGGACCCACGTCCTCAGTTCCACAACCAGGGATGGCGCCATCATGCAGTGATAGGATGACTCTCCAACAACATTGGGTGGAAGCCCCACGACAAGGGATGGCGCCATCATGGAGAAAGCGCTGCACAATGCAAGCCAAGTTCAAGCCCATATAGGACAAGGGGAAGAGTGATCAGATTGAGAATGTAAATGACTTACTGAACTGACTGACACAAAATGGCATGGAATCGCAGATGGCTGTCCCCATCAGGTGGCTGTCCCCATTGGGCCAACGAGGCTCAGGACACCATCACACCCATGTTCACCTATTGAGAAAGTAGGAAAATTCCAAATACTAGTTAAATTAAACATCATGAACACATACTAGCTAGTGTGAGCATTGCTCGCATATTCAGTTAAATGAAGATAAACAACATGAATAGTGGTACGGTGATGATCCACCTTCGAAGGGGGAACTAGTGGTGGGTGAGAGATCACACCGATGAGAGGTCCATCTGTTAGAGGAGGATTGCCGGCGTGGAAGGCATCCGGGGCCTCCCCATTGCCATGATCTGGCATGGACACTCCAATAGCTATCATCATCATATCGTCTACTACATCCACACGGATGGGGACGCTTGACTCGATTATAGCATCCCTCGTTCCCTAGATCTCCCACCAGGGTAGCCCCTCATCTTCAAGGGGAGTACCCAATGGCTGAAGAAGGTACAGATCACCCTTGGCAATGTTAGTCCCTGGTCCTTCAGTTCCTTGATCGCATCAAGCAATAAGCACAAATGTTGTGGTTCCGACACGGTTGGCATCCTTAACCATGATTTCGGCATGTCAGGACGTAGCCGGTCATGAGAAAAAGTTGGTAGCGGCTGCCACTCATTGTTGGGCACATAGAACCACTTATGCTCCCAATCTAGGTCTATGGCATAGTGGCGGTCAAGGCTTAGGTAGTGCTCCTCCAATCTGGGACGAACTTCGATCAAGGCGCCCCCAGCGAACAACGACGGTGCCAAGAGCACACTGACAGAACCACACATAAATGAATCCTCCATAGATCATAATGGGCAGGTATTCCCAAGAAGCCCTCGCACAGCATGATGAAGACCAAGAGGTGGAGGATCCCCTCTAAGGCTAAGTCATGGAGGCAGAGCCTATAGTAGTAGAGCAACCACCTAAGTAAGGGGTGCGCTAGCAGCCCGAACTCAGGAAGGTGGAAAGGGATGAAAGAGATGACCTCATTTTCCTTTGGCCTTGGCTCCACTTCGCTTCTTGCCAGGACTCTCCACCCAAGCTCCTCGATGACCTTCGGCATCACCCCCTCTCTTGCAACTGGTTGAACTCAGCCCGATCGACAGACGACATCATCCACTCCTCCATGGTCCTAGCAGGAGGCATCGATGGCATAGTAGGGTGGAAGGCAAAAGCTTTGGGATGGAATCAGGAGCTCTGGAGAGAGAAGGCAGCAGGTATAACCTTCCCTCTCACCCCTTGTCTTTGCTGCTATAGTTTGGGGACCGTCGACCACCCCACGACCTAGACATTTGCATGGGTGGGTGGTGGGGCTTTGCCCCATCACGTTAATGCAACATGCCTAGAGGTGATGTCCCCTGCTAGAACAGGCTGCTGACACCACCCACGCACGCGCACCTACGCAGGAATGCAGGAGCATGTCGTTCATCAATTACACTATCCGGGTAGTCAAGATTTTAGACTACCAAACCTTGTGTGATCCTATGAAGTATAGACAGTACGGTCTAATCCAAGCAGTCATGATAGTCGAGGGGTAGACTGAGGACTTGTTTCAATTTCTCTTGGTTTGTAGAAGCACACATCAGATTATAAAAACCGAATTCTGAATAAAATTATCTTTGATGCATGGTTCTTGCAAGTTCAACAAATCTTATCAAATACATGAAAATAAGATGAGTTGGGTTCAACACAGATCAAAACCACTCATGATTACTACTACTATTGATACAAATGTTGTGACCGAGTGCACTCCGTTGGAAATAGTTTTACTCACAGCTCTGTACTGTATAGTGTCCGCCGAGATCAAATGTGCCGCATCCGGACTTTCTTGCAAGGGCAGTAAAATATGGATAGCTATCTGGCTGTTCCATTTTGGTGTCTCGTTTCTCGACGCGTATTTCTTAGAAGCTGTGCTCCTTAGAGATAGTGGAGATGTGGCCTTGCCTTACCTCCCGCTATAGCCCAGCATCTGCTGGAACTCCATTAGCTGTGCGCGTCCCCTACTATAAAAATAGAGGAAAAATAGGGGAGTCAGTATAGTTGCCTTGTAACCATGTGAACTCACCTTTCTTGCTCAGCGCCTCCTCCCTAGGACCTCATTCTTCAAGCTTGAACCATGGCGGCGGAGAAGCGTCCAAGGGAGGAGATGATGGTGCGCATCCTAGACGTGACTAGGTAGGCTCTCCGCATGGAGAACCAAGAGGCGGAGTGACTGCAGTCGTGCCTCTCCGCTGTGGAGATGGCACTCGCCATAGTCAATAGGGAGACGGCTGAGACTGAAGCCGCAGCGGGTTAAGCACAGGCATAGCTCGCTAGTAAGGCATTGTCATTACCGTATCTTCTTGTTTTGTGTGGTACCACATCTTATTAATTGGTAGGGTTTTCTTTGTTCTTGCTCTTTCAGCCATCATAGAGCAGCTAAACATCGTGTTCGTGCAGCCGACGGGGCCAAACTTCCTTGAGCATGTCCGTGCTCTGCCTTTGTGGATCTGGGAGGTAGTGATGCATGGTGTTCGCCATGGGACTTGCGTGCGGTGGAGCCGGGGTTCCCACCAAAGCTGCCAGTCCAAAGAGCTTCATAGGATTCTTTCCTATAGGATTTGGATCCATCAAAATTCTAGTTTCTCCTCCATTCCAAAGGAGCTAGCTTTTGAGTTTCTTTTGTCCATTTCTCAGGATTCCATTTTGTAGTGTTGGTGGGCCCTAAACAGATGGGGAGATCTGCCCGCACAAAAATTTGATTTTCGGTGAAACTTTCGCACCGCGTCGAGCAGTGCCGCCAACACGCACCGAAAATTAGATGTCTCTCTTTTTGCCCTCTGCTTAGAAATTAGGTTTACCATGCCATCGATTTTAGACAAGGGCATTTGTGATACTATGATGGCCACTTAAAAGCGCAAGGAGTCACCGCCTCCACCTCCATCTCCATCCTCTAGCCGCCACCATCTCTCCTCTCGCTCCAAATCCTAGCCCCATGGCCTTCCTCTCTACTCTCTAGCTGCCCCCTCTGCCACCCCTCTCTGCACCCTAGGCACCATCGGCATAGCAGCTCGACTCATCAATCTCCACTCTCTAGCTGCATCCTATCTCATAGTTTTTCGAACCCTAGCTGGGGCTAGATCCCCTTCAATTCATCAATAGCAAGTCAGTTGACGGTGGAAGGACCGCCTCGATGATGGTATAGGCCAAATCTAGATCCCCCTACTTCAGCACCTATTATGACCAGCCGGATCCAAACCCTAGCTAGAGCCAGATCTGGTACCCCTTCAACAACACCGGCCGCACTAGTTCTATGACCACGATGATAAGACGGTTGTGCCGACGATGAAACATAGCCAGGGTACGCGGAGGAATAGGTACCCAAATTCCTTTTATGATGTGTGCTATATTGTAGTGGTTCAACCTGGGATATGTAGATAGTGATGGGGTTGCATATTTCCTATTGTTGAGTGTAGCTGACATGTGCTTTATTGGATTAATGACATCCGTATAAGTTGTAGTTACTAATTAGGTGCTTATTTGCATACTCTTGCTCTCTGTTATGTTGACATTTGCTAGAAGCTTTAGTTAATAAATACCTTTGTAATCTAGATGAACAACCACTAACTGCTTTTAAACGAGAGCGGGAGACACAAGTCACAAAGAATCATAGGAAGATGGAAGAACTAGGGGTGGTTGTTGAGGGATTTGGTGATACAGATGAAACATATTTAGATTTACAAGATGAGCCAGTGGGCCTTGCAGTTGAGGTGCTTGTTTTACCTTGTATTGAGTTTGGGCGAGAGGGCCACAGGGGGAGGGGGTGGGTGCAGATAGCAATGCAATGCTTTGCTGTCTAGATAGCAATGCAATTTGTACATGCTTCCTGCTTAAATTTGTTTCTCTAATTTTAGCGTTCGATTCGAAGAAGTCATAGAGGAGGCTCCATCAGTAGGACAAAAGGCAGCGCTAATATCAGTCCTAGAGGAAGGCAATCCAAGAGAGTGAAGTCAACATGACCTAAAGAGTTGACTCATGGATCTGAGAAGAACAAGCAAAATCGTGCAAAAGTGAAGTACCACCAGGCTACAGGATCTCGCTCCTATGCTATACAGCTACAATCATTTGTAAGTGATGGTTGTGTTTTATTGTCACTCTAGCCTTTGTATAAATAGAAACTCATGTGCACTGTTAATAGAAGCAATAGTGGCAGGAGCCTAAGGCCCCCTTTGGAACGTAGGATCAGAAAAAAAAATATAGGAATATGATTGGAATGCATGTGAAAAATAGAGGAATGAAAAATAGAGGAATTTTGTTAGAAGGGGTGTTTGGTTGTGTAGGAAAAACATAGGAAACCAATATAATGAGGTTTCACTGGATGTTTTTTTTCTTTGTTTTTCCTATGAAAGTTGAAGGATAGGAAACCTTCCTATGGTTTTTCTTCCCCCATTTCTTCCTGTGAACCCAAGGCCTCTACGGTGCTGATTCCTTAGGATTACTGATTCCTATAGTTTTTATTTGGAAATCCTATGAACCAAAGGGGCCCTAAATTTGGCATCATCATTTAATTTTAAAGTTACAATACCTATGCATTGTGCTCATGTAATCCATATCTGTAACCTATTGTTTACTACTTGAATTTTGTAGTATGTACTCCATATTAGTACATGTGCGTTGTACTTATGTAATCCATATCAATATGAAACCTGCGTTACTTGTTATGAACTAATCTCTTTCAATTAAAGTCGTCTTCCACTATCTGTAACCTAATGTTTACTGCTTGAATTTCACAGGAAGCTATGGAAAGTATGCGAGCAGAACCTGTTGCTGATGGACACGAACCAATGACAAGTGTTGATGTTGTTCCCACGGTCCTTTGTCTCTCCCATGGCTAGGTCCACTCCTAGGTCAGTGGTAACACCCTTTTTTTGAAGAGTGCTGGTATACCGACAAGCTTCGCCAGAACAGAGACATCGGTGGAGAGAATGCTTCGGGAATAGCTTGTTGCTGAATAGGAAAGTTCTGCTAACCTCGTCGAACAAGTGGATGAACTAAAGAGGAAGATAGAAAAGATTGAAAGGAAGTTTGAAGAGTTCAAGATATAGCAATAGGAGTACAATAAGCTATGTGAGGATATGATGCGCTTTAGCTCTTCTTCTAGTAACTCTCAATCATCAACTCTGTTGGCTTGATGTAGTGAACATTTGTGGTTTGATATATATACTCGTGTGCTGGTTTGATGTGGTGAAAGTGAAACTGTCAGCAGGTTGCTACTGATGTGTAAACAGTAATTTGTTGTCTTTGATTATCATGCTGAATAATTATGTAGACATCGTAGAATAATTATGTAGTCAAATTGTGCAGTAGTGATGATCTTGAATTTACTTTTATGATGAATTGATTGTTAGGCACGTGATAGAACCTAGGTAGGCCACGTGATCAAATAAAAATGTGACACATGAATGAACCAGTGCATGACACGTAAATAGCCATGGCATGATACGTGGGCTAATAAAAATCCAACACGTGGAAGGAAGTCGTCAAGCCACATGGCCGAATAAAAAAACAAAACATGGACGGATAGCACCGTGACATATGGTCGCATGAGAAACGACCACGTGGACCAATAAAAATGTGACACATGGTCCAATGAAGGAATGACACGTGACCCAACTGCAACACAACACGTGTACCAATAGAAAACTAACATGTGGAACAATAAGGGCCCGACATGTGGTCCATTAAGAACCTGCAACGTGCAAGAACCAAGGATGGCCGCGTTGTCCAATAAAAAGGTAACACATACCCAAACCATCTCCAATGCAACCGGCTATAGCAGGTACACATGGAAAGCATCTCCAATGGAAGCAACTGCCAGTGTGGATGCCCCCTTGCCACGCATGCCATAGCAGTTCTATGACAGTCAGTTTTCGTCATAGATCTATCCACATCTATGATGAATTTCTAGAATCATCATAGAAGTTAAGGAATGACGCGACTTCTATGACGAACCGTTTTTCATCATAAACTCATCATAAAACTAAAATTATGACGAATTTGGCTCCTTCAGTGACGAAAGCTATTCGTCATAGAAGTGGATATTTCTAATAGTGTTTTTTCATCATAAATAGGGAGGGTTGAGGATCGTCACCACTAATCTATGACGAAACTAAAATTTTCATCATAAAAAGCGATCTTCTATGACGATTTGGGATTCGTCATTAAGATTTTTGTCATAGAAGTGGATATTTCTAGTAGTGCCCATGCACACTTGTTGATGATGGTTTAGGGTATGCTTCATGCTCGGTCTATGAGAGTGATGCTTCTTCAAGCTCTCCATCACCACATTGCTTCATGTCACAAGGTGACACAAAGGTATAAAATGATAATGTGGTTGATCATGTTGATTCATATGATGAGCTTATTAGTAGACTTGCTAGCATGACCA
Organism: Miscanthus floridulus; assembly: GCF_019320115.1. Classification (NCBI taxonomy): domain Eukaryota; kingdom Viridiplantae; phylum Streptophyta; class Magnoliopsida; order Poales; family Poaceae; genus Miscanthus; species Miscanthus floridulus. The sequence continues at coordinate 79,385,333 of NC_089589.1, forward strand.
TGTCTTTAGAAAATGAGAAACCTAAAACATTGAAATTAGAAAAATAAAACTCATTTCTAAAGAATTCATGTGAAGAACATAAGCACTTACTTGATGTTCTTAAAGCTTCACATGATGAGCTAAAATTGACTCATGAGGGACTTCTTGTGCCTCAAGAAGATTTACTTGAACAATATGCTTCTCTCATTAAAGTGTTTTCTAAGAAACTTAAAAATAATGAGAGCTCATCACATGAGTCAAATGATCAAACACAACATGTGACTAACTCTTGTGATATAGGAAAGAAGCATATATCCACCTCTTGTGATGATTTATTAGATATGCCATGTTCTTCATAAATAGATGCTTGTTCTACTTCTATGTCTTGTGATACTAACATTTTGAAGGAGAACAATGAGTTCAAAAGAGAAGTGAAGAAATTAAGAAACAAGTTAGAGAGGTGCAACAACTCAAAAGTCACCTTTGAGCACATGTTGAAGAATTAAAGAAGCTATGGTGACAAGTGTGACCTTGGTTTTAACAAGAGCATGACTAAAAGGGAAAGGAAAAGAGATAGAAAGATGAAGAAGCAAGAACAAAAGAGGCTATCTCATTTCATGTGCTTCAAATGCCATGAAGTGGGACATCTTGCAAATGGTTGCCCCAACGAAGAAAAGCTCAAGTTGAAGAAGGAAGAAGAGAGGCTAAAGTATGTGAAGTGCTTCAACTGCCGCACATGGGGTCATCTCACCTCTATGTGCCCAACCAAGCAAGTGGTGAAGTAGCAAGAAGAGCCTCAACCAAAGCAACAAGTTGAGCAAGAAGTGAAGCCCCAACTTCAAGACAAGATCAACCATGAAGATGGTGATGACTTGATCATGAAAAAGAAGAAGACAAGAAGGGGTGGAATAGCATGGCATCCAATACTTATCCAAGATGCCAAGATGATGAGCAAGAATGAAGAAGAGAAGAAAGTTTATGCTCACATCAAGTGCTTCAAGTGTGGAGATATAGGACACTTTGCCTCGAGGTGTCCTGCCAAGCTTGAGAAGAAGGCTTAAAGCAACTCATGAGAGGCAAGGCAATGAGAAGCAATACAAGAGCAAGGAAGAGAAGGTTCTAACCAAAAGAAATTGCTACTCATGCCGGGAAAGAGGACACATGGCTAATTCATGTCCCCTAGGTAACAATTCTAAGCCGATTTCAATTAATGATAATATTGCGCTTAGAAAAGATGGTAATGGTACCTCTATAGTAGCTATTGCAAAACATCCCGCTACTCATACTAAGGCTATGCCAAAGTATGTTGCTCCTAACTTGAGAGGACCCAAACTAGTTTGAGTACCATCAAAAAGTGGATGATTAATTGTAGGTACCATTAGCATTGGAGGCTTGATTCAATTGATTTCTTATTGATCATCATATGTTGAGTAAAGTATTGAAGCTTAATGCAATTCCAACCCAATGCTAAGTCAAAATGAGTGAAGTCCAAGTGCTACAATATACAAGTGTCATATTCAAGTTGTGGGTGATTCATTGGATTATTTGGTGGCTTACAAATGATTGAGTTGAAGGTTGCTAATAGGATGATCATGAGCTAACCAAGGTATATTCTTTGTTGATCTAATTCATTTGGGTGCATATGAGTTGATTGAATTGAATATATATGCATATGTTGCTTGCTAAGAGATGATTGAATGGATTAATTGATTAGTAATCAAGTTTGTATTGATTTGAGTTGGATAAATTCATAAGATAACTTTTAGTAAGTGGATTGAATGGATTTATGTCTTGTGAAAGTATTCAAACAAGTTGATTTCAAGTTTGATTCACTTTTGACAAAGAATAGCTCAAGTATTGAAATCTGTCCTTTATTGAAAATCTGAGTGAGTTGGATTCAAGTCTGAGTTTGAGTGATCAAATTATATTGAATTAGCTTGAAATTTGGTATGCATGCTCTACACTTATGGTACTAGTTTCTGTACAAATTTTATGAGAAATTGGATAAGAAATGCTTAGGTTTGGGAGTAGATCTTATCAACTATAGTGCAGCAGTTTTCAGCATGTAGCAGTATGGAAAGATGTGAAATCTAGTAGCAATCTAGAAGTCAAATGAAACCTAAATTTTTACAGCTGCTAGTTAACTTAGTGAAGCACATCTTCACCAAATTTCGTGGTATTTGGATCTATTCGTTGGGAGTTGTGGATTTATCTTTGAAGGGTACAGAATTTGCCAGAAAAGTGACAACTATTGGATTGATCAAGAGTCACTTTAATTGAAAGGTCCTCAAGTTGGAACCATGTTTATAAGTGATTGAGGAACATAAGTTTGGTTTTAAATTGATCTAGAGGCATGACAAGTGATGTGTACAAGGCCATTTGATTATGGAGTGTACTTGGCACATATTTGGTACTCAAATTTAAAGATCAAGATTAAACTCAAGATGATGATGAAGTTTAAGTTCTAGTGACAATTGAAGATCATTTGGTAGAAAGAAAAGAACTTAAACAAGTAGAAAAAAAAGGACTTAAAGAAGGATTCAAGGTTACTTATCAAATTAAGTCCATCGCTTGGGTCAATCAATCAAGTTATTTCAAGTGAGTGTCAAGAATGGCTCTTTGAAGAGAGGTCACTTCTACCTAGTGTAGGGACTTGCCGCTTTTTGTAGGTAAACTGAGCGTGGGGCTTGGAAGGCTAAAATGGAAGTGGTGATCTAAGGAACATTTGAGATGCTTAGTTGAAGCAATTAAAAAGATTGATCTAGAGAGCAAGCAACACCCAAAAGAAAGCTAGTCATGGAATTTCAAGTGGTATTCTCACATTTGGTTCTCTCAAGCAAGCCATGAAAAATAATGAAGCAAGCTAACCACAATAAGAAAGTGCACTTGATCATATTAGTGGTTCTCAATTCATATGGGTGAAGAATGGATTTCAATATTGATGATTGGTCTTCACCAAGCTACAATTAGACTTCACATTGCTATTGGAGAAATGTATTGGAATCTATATAACTATCCTCTTCTTCAACATAACAAAGGTATCATTGTAATGTGCATGATCAGTTCATCCCTTACTAGTTTGTGGTTAGTGCATATAGTACATACCTATTAGGATCATGCATTATAAATGAAATTTAGAATTCATAGGCTACCACTATTGCTTAAATGGTTATTTGATCAAGTGGTAGTACATGAGTTTGTTTATGAGCTAGTGAACCCAAGTACTTAATTTATTTTAGATTGCCAATAAGTGACAAGTACAACCTTGATAAGATAACCTCAAAATGAGTGTGAAGAAGCTTAGAAAGGGTTCAAACTAGACTTGGAAGCTTAGGCAAATCAATTTAGTTCAAGTCACATTAGAAGCTCATGACAAAGATAAGAGTACAAGAAAAAGACAACAATACAAATGGATATCCAGTTTGTTTATTTCAAGTGTATCTAGACTCAATTGATCTCTTCAAGTGGTATTTACAAGTGGTGTCTAGATCAACTTACAAGCGATATCCTACAAGTGGTACACATCAAGATAGCAAGTGTTCAAGAAATGGTTATAATTGACAAATCCTACAAGTGGTTCCATGCTAGTTCTTACATGTGGTATATCTAGATTATCACATTGTTACAAGTGGTATCTAGTACATCAAATGTTGGTTCCACAAGTGATCCTCAACTTTAAGTGATCATCAAGTGAAGAAAGTTCCCTCACTGATAAAAGCTCAAGTTTATCCAATGGATGACCCATGCTGACATAAGGGGAGGTGCCCCACCGATTGGTATCAAGGTCAAAGATCCTACATAAGGTATCTCAAGGGCTACAAGTGGTATCATTCCAACATATTTGGTAGTGTCCATAAAAAATACAAGATTCAAGTGTCAACCATCTACCCCGATGTAATCCTTTGTATCAATAAGAAGCACACCTTTTATGGAAATTGATGACAAAAGGGGAGAAGTTGGAACAAAGATATGCAAATGCATCATGGGAAGAAGTAGAAGATGGACATGGACAAAGAGGGAGCAACATTGAAGAATGGAGAAGGATCAAAATTCTTGGACAAAGAGAAGCACACAAGTAGGGGGAGCAAGCTCATGAATTTGGTTGTTTGCATTTGTTTTGTGCATATTCATGTGCTTGCTTGCATTGCATAAGTTTTAAATTTGATATGCATGCTTGTGTGGTGTATGTTAGTTGTAGAATTTGATTGATGAAATAAAAACTAGCATGCATAGGATGATAGCTAGACACTTGGTATGTTTTCAAGTAATATTAGTACCTTGCATCTAATGTTGACCTCACGGGGTATCTAGTGTTTTTGTTTCCAAGTGATAACTAGTTAACCATGGTGCTAAGGATGAACTTAAAGGTGCAACTCTGATTGGTATCACACTTCAAAGGTTCATTCTATACACCTTAGCATCATTTGGTAGTAATTACTCTCCCACAATTCCAATCTATGCATATGTGCAAGCTTTAAACCAAACACGCCAGCACATATGTAGGGGGAGCTAATACTACCAATTCAGGTTTGTGGTACTTGTCCAAAATTATTTACACATGATAAAATTGCTTGGGCAAGCAACATGAATCCATTTGAGCTTAATTTCCATATATTTATAGAATTGTCATCAATTACTAAAAATGGAGAGATTGAAAGGTCCCTAGTTTGGTTTTGGTAATTGAGTGACAATCTAGATGGACCAATGTGTTTAATTGTGAGACACATAGGTGATTAGTCCACAGGTATACTTGTGTGAGAAACTCATGTCATGACGGTGAAGATGGCTTGGATTTGTTGCAAAGCTCACAATGTGATGAAGGAGCTCATTGCATATGAGACATGACATGGAGTCATGTGACTAAGGTGGAGAAGATCAAGACAAGACTTAGCTTGATGGATCGATTACAAGTGTGAAGGGCAAGTTGAGTGATGACTTGGCGCTGATGGACCGAAGCAACGGTGAAGAGCAAGTGAGGTCAAGATTGATGAACCAATATGATCACGTGATGATATGAAGTGGATCATATCATTTGTGATATGGTTGGTGCATGTGTTGCATCAATACCGGAGGAGATGAAATGGATTGAGCAAGGCAAAGGTATATTTGTAGGGTATTTCATTTCACCGGTCATAGGTGTGTAGAGAAGTTTATGACCGGGTTTAAAATAGATGGTCGTACTATCAAAAGGGGCAAACTTGTTTGCATATCGGTCATTAGTGCCACTTGAGCGATCTAACTTTGCATACGTGTTAGGATCGAGTGACATGGTGAATTGAGTGACTAATTCTTTGAAAAAAATGTTTGTGAAATGCTAATACACAAGCACATGGTGAACACTTGGTGGTGTTAGCATATTTGCAAAGGTGATGATAATAGAGAAGAAAACTGTGCTAAAGTGAATGAAGGAGAACACACTTGCATTGCAAAAGAGAGAGGGAGCCTTGTGTGCACTCGGCTTCTCTTTCATTGCATGCACTTTGAGAAGGGTAAAAATAGACGAGCATTGCATGCACTCTAAGCCAAAGAGAGAGAGTGTGTGTGGTTGCATGCTTGCTTTGTTGACCAAGTGAAAGGACGCACCGCGTGAAGTGAAAGAAATGAGTGGTCGTGGTGACCGGACGCTGGGTCCGGGGTGACCAGACACGTCCGGTCAAGTGACCTGAGGCGAAGGCAACTAGCTGGGTGCTACCAGACGCGTGCCTAACACTGTTCATGGGACGACACAGAGGTGGCGTTGTGATCGGATGCAGGGGTGAGTCCTGTCACCAAGGACCAGATGTGTCTGATCGTGAAAAAGAGGCTCTGGGAGCTCTCTGGACTCGACTGGACGCTGTGGCATCGTGAGTCCAATCATGACTTGTATACGTGTTCAATCATGTGTGTGAGCGTGCCAACGGCTACATTCAAACGGTCGTGACACATGGCAGCGTCGGAGCGACCAGACACGTCTGGTCTCTACGCATGTGCGTCCGGTTGATGCGCAGAAAAAGTATAACGGCTATTTTTGGCCTTTGGGCTATAAATAAAAGGGGGTCTCGGCCTTGGCTGAGGTTAAGCACCTTGGGGACTTAGTGTCCATGCTTGAGAGTGCTTGGGAGCCTTCTAACTCACTTGTGCTTGGAAGAGTATGGATCGGTTGCGAGTGAGTGATTCTAGTGAGATTGCATTGAGTGGCACTAGGTGTTCGAATTGCAAGCCGGTGGTGCTCGTTACTCTTGGAGGTTGCCGCCTCCTAGACGGCTTGGTGGCAAGTTCTCTATCGTGAAGCACACAAAAAGATTGTGCGGTACTCCGAAGAAGGATTTGTGGGGGGGGGGGTACAATGCTCACCCCACGGGAGCCGCGAAGAGAAACACTAGTAGAGCATGTCATTGAGCTACTCTCACTATGTGTAGGTTCTTGCGGCGCCCAACGTGTGGGCTAGGCTTGTGAACGCCTATTAGCCGTCGAACCACCAAGTGTGCAGTCGACACAATGGGGACAAGCTTGGTGGCAACCAAGTGAACCTCAAGATAAAAACCACCGTGTCATCATCTTCCCGTTGGTTTGCAATCTCCATACACAAACTTGTATTTACTTTCATATATATTGTGTTTGTATAGTTGCTCTTGTAATTCGTCAGCTTGTGTAGCTTGCTAGTTACCTTCTTGCTTGTGTAGCATAGAAGTAGCTCCTTGTATGACCAATTGGCTTGAGTAGCCTTGTTAGTCGTATTGCTTAGTTTGTGTAGCTAAGTAATTTGAGCTCTATAATTTGGCTTTGTGTAACATTGTTATTGAGAATTACTAGTGAGCTTATGAGCTTTGTACTTTTGCTTATTAGTTTGTGTAGGAACTCCTCCGATGCTTGAAATACTAGTTGCATAGGTTTGTGTGACTGTACTCCTAGAATTATTTAAGTGAGCTCTAGCTAGCCCGACACCTTAGTTGCTTAATTAAGATCCTTTTAAGGTACTTGAGAACTTAGATAGAGGGGTGTAGTCTTCGCTAGACTGATAGATTAAATTCCCCATTTGTTTCGGTTAACCAGCACGATTAATTTTAGAAATGACTATTCACCCCCTCTAGTCCGCTATCTCGACCCTACAGCAGTCACAATATGAAAATATTGACTCCGAGAGGTAATAATCTAGTTAATGGTGGATGAACTTATTAACCTAGTTGACGGTCATTTGGGATCAATAACTAATTAGATCACTGTTCTGGTCTGTGGATGGGAACCGAATCCTCCAAATACCGCTTGCTCCTGGGCGGGAGGATCTGATCGCATGATAGTTTGTTTTCAGTAAAATCTGCCAATCACTGTCAGTGGAGTCATAGCTTTGGGAATTATATCCAGCAACCGGGGGCAAGTGGAATGGGGGCGGCGTCAGTATGGAGACAGCTTTGGAGTCTATCGCTACCGAGCAAAATCAAAATCTTTGGATGGCGTGTGCTTCACCGTTGCATTCCGTGCTTTGTTACTTTGGTTAACAAGCATATTATGACTTCAGGAACTTGCCCGATGTGCCAATCAGAAGTTGAGGACGTGAGACATGCGATGTTTGCCTGTTCTCATGCTAAACAGGTTTGGAGGGCACTTGGGATTGAGCAGGAGATCGAATCGCTCCTGGCAGTAGACAGATCGGGCTCTGTCGTGATTCAAGAAGCCATCGGTCGGGGTCGACGAGCTATGCGTTGGAACAATATTGGTCTAGCGGAACTTATTTTGACAGGGTAACGAAGACAAACTGTCCATGGAGAGGACATCCAGTCACCACCACGGTCATCTGTGTCCATTGCCGCGATCACAGCGAATTATAAACTGACTTCAAAGAAAACCACTGAGATAAACAAGGGGTGGAGGCAACCCTCTGAAGGTATATTGATGATTAATGTCGACGCAGGTTTTGATGAAACTAAAGGAGCGGGTAGCAGGAGCTGTCGTTAGAGACTCCACGGGTGGATTTATTGCTGCTTCACATATTTATATCCCGCATGTGGTGGACGCAGCCATGGCTGAAGCAGCATCTCTAAAAGATGGATTATTAGTGGCACAACAAATTGGTTGTAACCGTGTGGAATTTCAATCAGATTATATGGAAGTCGTCATAACAATGGAAGGTGAAGGTTTTTCGGCCACGGCAGCTGGAGCAATCTATGATGAATGCTATCAATATTGGAAAGCTTTTCATTCTATTTCCATTGCCATTGTAGTAGGGATTGTAATGTCGTGCCTTATGAGCTAGCTAGGCAAGCTTTGATGATAGACAAAAATTCTTTTGTTTGGATAGATGAACCCCTACGTCTATTCGGCAACTGCTTGTATATGACGTAACTATTTTGAATGAATAAAGCTTGCTCCGAGAATTAAAAAAAAAAAGCATTCCCAGGGGGCACCGTGTTGCTCGCAAATGAGATAATTAACTTTTTACCGTTATAACGGATGGTGCATCCTCAAATAGCAGCTTTAGATTTGGTGCTACGCTTTTAACAGTAGAGAGAGAAACACGATACATATTTACCACTTGTGCTTGCGTGGCACGCCAGCTCCGCTGTCCAGCTCGGATCTGAGTCAGCAGGCTCAGGTAAAATGACCTCCCCCTGCCCCTGGCTTCTCCCTCCCCCATTACAAACACATGGGCCCCACAAAGTCATATTCTTCATCAACCTCTAGCTATCACCACACAACGAGGAAGGGGAGGAGCTCGTGCAGTCCATGGGCAGCTAGCCAGTCAGGCACGAAATCGAAGCGATCCAATTCAAATCCCCTTCTTGGCTAGCTGGTCTTCGAAATCGTTTTCGCTGCAAAATCAAAAGGATTTATTTACTACGCCTTTCTAGATTTCCTGAGCTGAGTTCTTGATGACGAGGTCAGAGGCATGGTGGCGGAGCCGCTGGTGCACAAGGTGCTCTTCATGGCGACAACGTTGCCAAGGGCGGCGCCGAGGCGGCGGCCGCGGGCGACGGCAAGGTGGGCATACTGTCCTTCGAGGTGGCCAATGCCATGTCGCGTGCGGCGAACCTCTACCGCTCCCTCTCCGACGAGAAGGCGGCGTGCCTTCTCGGCTCCCACGCCGTGCGCGCGCTCGTGCCCGGCGACGATGCGCGTCTCCTCGCGCTCGCGCTCGCGCTCGCCGAGAAGCTCGACGCGCTCAACCGCGTCATGGCCGTGGCCTCATGCCTCGGCCGCCGGTGTGCTGCCCCGGCACTCATGGGCTTTGACCACGTCTACGCCGACCTCCTTGCCGGCTGCTCCGACGCGGGTGCGTTCGCCTTCGCCTCTGACGTCGCGTAGCTCGTGCGCAGGCTCGACCGCCTGCTGCCGCCACCGCTGCGCTCTACGCCGAGCTCGAGGCGCTCACATGCGCCAGCTGCGCGCCAACTGGAACCCCGCCATGGCCGCGCTCTCCTGGGTCGCCGACGTGGCGCGCTGGATGGAGGACACCTGCTAGCGGGCGGTGGTCAGGGAGCAGAGCACGTGAAGCTGCGCAGGCACAGCATGCAGAAAGCCAGCTCTTGAGCCATGACATCATGATGATGTCATATACGTTCTTTTTTCCTTTGCAAAATAAAAAATAAATATCTTAAAAATAAAAGTATACGTATCTCTGTTTGCGGCTATCTAAGCCGTCCATCCTTTAATCTATGACAACGAGGAGAGGGCATGACTGACTTTTCGCATGGGGCTGCTAACTCGGATCCGAGCTGGACAGCGGAGCTAGTGTGCCATGCGAGCACAAGTGATAAATATGTATCGTTTTTCTCTCTCTATTGCTAAAAGCGTACACCAAACCTAAAGCTGCTATTTGAGGAGGCGTCATCTTTGTAATGGTAGAAAGTTAGTTGTCCCCTCGCAAATGGAGCTAGAAGGAGGAAGTTCTCATCTCTTTCCTTGAATGGTGGCTGAAATAGTGAAATGGTACCCGAAATAGAGAAACGAGTGGAGGAAGCGGGCAACGCCAATCTCCCGTGCATGCAGCGAACGGTTCGTCGTCATCATTCATCAGTTTCAATTCGAGGAAAAGAAAAAAAAAATTAATGGCAAACCAAGAGATTTGGAATGTGTCCGCCTAATCCCGATCTCATTCTCTCCATTGCAACTTGACGGCCTTATCATCCGATGACAGCGACGACCCATCCCAGTTGGATCGATTGAATCCAGTTGAAGCTAAGCCTCCATTCACACGTTGATCTGAGGCCAGCCGAGCAGCGGGCGGCGGCGGCGACATGGCGCGGTCGAGCGCGGACGACATGGAGCTGAAGCGCGGGTGCGAGGCCGGGATCCTCGCCAAGGGGGACCGGGACAAGGTGGTGATGTGCATGCGCGTCGCCAAGAGCCGCGGCGGCGGCGGCGGCTGGGCCAAGGGCAAGCTCACCTCCCGCCACAATATGGCCAAGCCCCGCGTCCTCGCCGTCACCGGTCAGTATGCATCCCCCCTCCCCGCTTCTAATACATGTATGCACGTTCCGAACCATGATGATGATGACATGCTCATCCACTCGTGCGTGGCGCAGCCAAGGTCAAAGGGCACAAGACCAAGTCGTTCCTGCGGGTGCTCAAGTACTCCAATGGCGGCGTCCTTGAGGTGCGTGTGATCTTCCTCCAGCTGTCTCTTTTTTTGTTTGTTTGTTGTTCTTCCCCAGATTGATTGTTTCGCCAGAATGGAAAATTATTGTAAAGATGGATGATTGATCACATTCTGATTGCCCATGCATGTATCAGCCGGCAAAAGTGTACAAGATCAAGCATCTGCACAAGATAGAGGTCGCCCAAAACGATCCCAGCGGCTGTACCTTCGTCTTGGTATGCATGCCACTTCCCCGTTCTCCGATCCAGAATAAATACCAGAAGATCAATGGATCCAGAGAATTTGACGGTGGCCCAGATTTCAACCAACTGGTTAAAATTAAATTGCATTTGGTTTCTAAGGGAAGCAGCGCGCGCATACACACATATATATAACTATCATGTAGCCACTTTGAGTTACGATAATTACTATGTTAATTTATGAGATTATAGTAACTCCTTACTAAGTTGTTTACTATAACGTTATGGTAAATATCCCCATATGTTATTAGTAACACAACTATCGTAAATATGTATTGACATTATCGTAAATTAGTATATAAATTTATCGTAAATGAAGGTGGCTACAGAATAACTTATTTTGTAGCTGACTACTGAATATTCCATTACATATATTCTTTCCTTGTCATGACAAATCGACTGTTGTGCTTTCTCGAAATTAACTGTTGTTCAGGGGTTTGACAACCTGAGAAGCCAGAGTGTCGCACCTCCACAATGGACCATGCGCAACAAAGAGGACAGGTGACCGACGCATCAGCATCACGATTCCTAGCCCATCCTACTCCTGCATGTGACCTCAGTTCAAGGTTGTACGCCTTGTTTATCTGTTGCAGGAACCGCCTGCTGATGTGCATCCTCAACATGTGCAAAGAGCACTTGGGAAGCATCCCCAAAGTCGTCGGCATGGACGTCGTCGAGATGGCTATCTGGGCAAAGGTATCATGTCTCTTGCTTAATTAGGCGTTGCCGATACATGTCTTTCTTTTGGTTTACAATGACCAAGCTGGTTCTGAATGTGTGCAATGGTTCGTAGTCTATATTTGGTCACTGTCTCACTGATAAGGTATCATATACTTCAATGACGGTAAAAGCTTGGCAAGGTGATTGCATAATAATCAATTATTCCCAAAGCAATATAATGGCAAAAATGTATCAAATATTATTCTCACATGATATTATGGTTGTCGCACTCACACTCTCATTCTCCTGTGTGGAACACGAGTGATGATGGAAAACCATACACCATTGCTCAACCTATCTTCTGTGGTTATGCTCTGCCCGTAATTTTAATTATAGCTTAGATGAGATAACACTAATTCATTCCCACATGTGAAAATTAGTTTAAGTTTTACTCTAATCCATAGATGCTCGAGCACCCCCACATCACCTTTGGCTGAAGGTAAAAGAAGAGATTGGGCACGGAGCCATTTGCCAAACGCCACCAAAGTCCTCCCCGTAGCTCCGCTATAGAATGCCATGGCACCCTCCACCACGCACCCTCGCGCGTCCGTGAGTGCCGGGTTACGGCACATCTTCCTGGCCGCCAGCACCCTCCCCTCCGACGCGAACAGTGTGGCGGCGATGGTGGAGTGGCACCTAAGTGGGACCGCGCGGTGGCGGTCGTGATTGTTCTGGGAGTGAGCGCGCCGTAGCCATGGTGGAGCAGGGAAAGGGAAACGTAGACGGTGGCGTCAGTCGTGTTGTGCGTGTGCCAGCGGAGCTTCAGCTGCCTGGGGCTGTCATTGTGGCCGCGGCTTGGGTCGCGGGGCCGCCAGTGACCTCGATATTGGAGGCAGCATTCCTGTAGTGCAATGCCATGGCGGCTGGAGCCCTTGCTGAGAGATGAATGGGCGCTTTGTTGCATAATGAGGTTGAGGATACGTTTTCTCTAAAAAAAAGGAGATGAATGAGCCTTGCTGCATCATTGCTCACCAGCAATCGACACAGGTTTCTGCCTAGAAGGTGTTTGATGAAATGCTTCATACAAAGAATTTTTGTATTGGGCCAGTCAAAGTCTGTCGTCCTTGTCATAGTGGCACTTTCAACTGTGGTGTGCAAAACATTGCCAGCAGATTTGCAATTAGTCGTCCTTTTTCCTTGTCACATTTTCTGCAGCTGTAATGCATAAAGACATGTACTAGATTGTCCACTTGAGGTTAAAATTACTAGACTGTGATCTACATGTTTGAGTACCTTATGTGTGTCTCTGTATATATGTACTTTTGCTTTTGACTGTTGATTCTACAAGCACTGACAAAAGGATTGTTAGCATTCTATAATTTAGGAGAACACTCCAGCAAAGGGTTGTAGCATTTGTATATAAGATTGTACTATGTTTTGCTGTAACAATGAATTGAATTTCAGAACACTCAAGCAAAGGTTACACAAGTGAGCAGTAAAGATGGGCCTGTGGAATCACTAGTATTAGAGGCTGAATCGCATGTTATCGTTGAGAAGGACCTGGTTTCTCAGGCAGAAGAGGAGGAGATTGAGACTCTTCTTGGCAAGTAAGTTACCTGAATCCGATCTAAACAACTTCAGATATCTCCTTGGCAGTTGGCATGCCACCTTCTGTGCTTGCAGATCCTGATTATTCAGTTTATCTATCTTGTGCCAAACTGCCAATTGATTGGATATGCTGGACTCCTGGACTAATACCTTAACATGCTCCACGTCTCATACCAGAAATTGCAGTGAAAATGTCATAATTGCCATTGTGTGCCTCTAACGTTTTGGCATGAGTGCAAATGGATTCTTTATGTGTCTATGGTATACCTTTGCTTGACAATATAACTGATGCAGCTAACTCTTTTTTTCCAGTTATGTTATGGCCATTGGTGAAGCAGAGGCTTTTTCAGAAAGGATGAAGCGCGAACTTGTAGCTCTAGAATCTGCAAATGTTTATGCCCTGATGGAAACTGAATCTGTTGTCGAAGAGGTATGCGCTCTTCTTAACATTTTTAGACTAAGGAATATAAAATTTCGGCCTTCAACATCCACGAATGAATGTGTCCAATCATTCAATACAGACACATAGTACTTAGACCACACTTTACCACAAAGTAAAGTTTAAGACACAAGACTAAGATACTAGACTTAAGCCTTGATCCTATTCTGATTTCACCAGCCCATTTGTTGAGCAATTCCAGCATCGAAGTCTTCAATAATCAACCGCAGTCTGCCTCTAGAGACGCACAGTGCATCTGAACAAACTCAACACTCAACTAGGAAGAGCTTTGGCAGGCCCCTTATCCTCATCCAAACTATTCCTCCTTCCAGCGTCCAAAAAATGAGAGCCTCACACCGATCTGTTAACACCACCTAGCGGGTCAGGAGATAAGCAGGAAGGACGCAAGTGCTTGCGATGAAGGCCCTTAAATCCGTGAATCGGCACCTCACCCAGATTATCTCACCCATTGGGGGTCGGTCACCGTTGAGCTAAGAAGAAGGCCCTTAAGTCCCTGAATAGGCGCCTTACCCAACTTATCTTGCCCATTGGTGGTCGGTCACCGGTGAGCTACGGCTACTGTTGTCGCCCATACGCCCTCGACCCTCCATCTCTACTTTCGTGTCTTCAGCGTGGGATCCCCTGGGCAGTGCCTCAAGGAGGGATACAACGCCGAGCGCCGCCACCCACCTATGCTCTAGGTGGAGTTTCCCCTAGAGATTTACCGCGGTTTGAGAATGGCCGCCCCAACGATGGTTCCAATGAAGATAGTCGCACCGTAAGGTGTCACCATAGTTGGCTCCAACCGGAGCTAGCTAAGGCTTTCGCCCAGGTCAACCCACCCCAACCCCACAAAAGACACCACAAATGGACTAATGGATGGTGCGGCAGTGCTGGTGGCTAGGTCCCTTTGCTGCTTGAGCGGGCGATGAGGGATCACCCCCTGCACAAGATGCTGGAGCCGTGCCCCATCATCCGGAGGCCACCGCCGAAGCAGGCAACACGGATTAGCACCCCTTTAGCCGCCTCACGCCACCGTTGCCAAGGCAAGCCACGTTCAGATTAATGAGCAAGGTGAAAACTCCTGTTACATTCACAGGGTTCCGAGCGGGTGCGTTTCCCGACCGTCGCCGCTGTCAAACGGCACCACAGGCCTGGATCTGACCTCCAACCGCTAGCCCAACACAGGGTTTGTGCGCATTGCCAGATCCACCCGCATGTCACGAGCACCTCGCCGTCGTGCCCGCAACACGGAGAAGAGGCCTGTTAGGTTTCAACACTGCAGGATTATGATTTACCTTATATGTTGAAATATATTGAAAAAATGAATTCATTACCAACCATATGCCAAAACTATTTCGTTTCGGTAGGTTCTATTGAGTGCCTGTTATCTCATCCTTAAATATTTGACTGGTTATATACAACTATTTTATTCTCAATGGTAATTCCAATAAATTTAAAAAATCCGTATTCTTTTCCTGCAGGTATTGCAGGGTCTAGAAATAGCCAGTATATGTGTTGAAGATATGGATGAATGGCTAGGGATTTTCAATATAAAGCTCAGGCATATGAGGGAGGATATACAATCTGTATGCTTACTTTCACCTTTACTAATGTATATGCGCAAATTATATTTCCTTAGGGTTGTTGTGATTAAAATTATTTTCCCCTTTAATGCCTGATACATTTGAAACCGAACTCTAGGGTTGTCTGAGGGAAAGAAGCCCAATAAGAGCTTAATGAAACAAATTTAAATTGCTTGTCACAGGCTTACAGCTTATAGTGCATCTTGGCTGTTCAAATTTACACTTAGTGTTGTCTCTACTGAAGACATTAGGGAAATCTCCTACCATATTCATATTAATTGTTTAAAAAATGAACATATGTACAAGATGAAGTTGCAGGATCATTGATAAATATTCATTTATGACCTGCGATGGATGTTACCCTTCACATTTATATCAAGTAATTAGAAACTTATAATTCCAGTTTATAGTGAACTTCAAGGTTGTAGAAGATGATAATGCAACACACAAGTCCAATTGTAATGTGGCCTTTGTAATCTGTGCAGCAGTGTTATCTTTTTTTTTTTTTGGTAATAATGCAGTAACGGGGCTAAAAGAATTTCCCACCTCCTTGCCTTTGTGCTGGATGGGGAACAGTAGCAGGCTTACGATTGGCTGGATCGTGTTTGTCGTTTGTCATCGGCGATCTGTGCAACCTTTTGTAAACTAAACTGAACTGTTTTTGTTTTCCTGTAATGTGTGTTTGTAAGGGTTGTCGCCTTCTTAATGCAAAGAAATGCAGCTCTTCTGCGTTTTCGAGAAAAAAAAGGAAGCAAGGTCAAGAAACCTGCAAGAGAGTTGGTAGAGGTGTTTGTAGGCAACATTTGTTCTGTCGTTGTGTAATTTTGGATCTTCTTTCTCTGTGAGGGCATTCGTTCTATGTTATCTTATAGGTAAATAATATGCACCATCTGTCAGAAACTGAATTCAAAATACCATAAACTGTTTCACTAACCAGATCTATCTACATGTCTGATCATGCCGAAGCTCCCCAAAACTATTCCATTAAAATGTACGAGTTCATGCATGAACTGACAGTAGACATATATACCTTATGGTTTTGCAGATAGAATGGCGTAATAACAGACTGGAGTTGCAATCTGATAGTAATGTGGCTTTGATTGATGAGGTTGACAAATTGCTTGTGCTGCTGCAGATTCCACCTGAGGTGTGCATTCTATTGACCTATTAATTCCTTTTTCCTGTATTAATATTTATGCTACAATATTACCGAAATTCCTGATGCTATTGATCATACTGCAGTATGAGGCATCATTAACTGGAGGATCATTTGATGAAGGAAATATGGTTAAGAACATTGAAGCCTGTGACTGGTTAACCAGTGCTATAAAGAACCTAGAAGCATCCAACATAGACCCAATCTATGTAAAATTGCGTGCTGTAGGTCCTCTCCCTTGGTACAATTAGCATTTCTTTTCCTATTGAAGGTTTACATGCCTGAGATTTTCGTTTAGTATTGCAAATCAGTGGATATTAACTTAATCCTTATTATATATGTATTAGTATGTTGCTCCTGTAGCATTTGAAGGACTTTTGGGGATATTGAAAGATAAATATATTGATCAGAGAAAAGAAGAAAAATAGACAATTAAATTTATTTCATATGGAAGGTTAGAATAATTTCCGTTTAATTAAATACATCTTGAAAAAGGATGCCAGCTAAAGTTGTTTTACTTAAATAATGTTGAACTTTGATTCAAGCCGAATCCAGAAGTCAAATGTCTATTGCCTTCTTTTCTTTCTATTCTTCTTGAAATTTGGGTTCCCACTCATGATGATACGGTATTGAAATGGAAATCTGGATTATGGCTATAATGTTATGGATAATGCACAGCTTTTACGTAATTCTTTTGTGTTATTTTAAACAAAAATGTGGCTTAACTAATTTGCATCTGATTTGCAAAAATATACAGGTTAGGGAAAAACGTGCAGAATTTGTACTTCTTAAGTGCACCTTCGTTCGGAGGGCATCAGAATTTTTAAGGAATTACTTTCCTAGTTTGATTGATTCTATGCTAAATGACAAAGGAAACTTCTCTCAGGTAAATCTGGCTTCATAGCTGTAATATTGAAGTGTTGAATTACTTTCCTAGTTTGATTGATTCTATGCTAAATGACAAAGGAAACTTCTCTCAGGTAAATCTGGCTTCAACAGCTGTAATATTGAAGTGTAGGATAAAATCAGGATCTTTGTAATCACACTCCTAAACACTTGCAGCGAGGTCAGCTGCAGAGGCCTGATCACGCTGATATGAGGTACAAATGCAGGACTTATGCACGGCTTCTACAACACATCAAGGTTTTTTGCATAATAACTCGATGTGAAAGTTTTTCCTACTGATAAGTGATAACTAGGAACAAGTGGCTTTTAGCTAGTAAAATTTGGTGCATTCTAATGCCCTCTTTATACTCTGTTTTCAAGAGTTTGGACAAGAGTTGTATGATGCCTTTGCGGAAAGCTTACTGCCATTCACTGAACGTGCTAATTCGACGTGAGGTGGGGTTCTATGAGTACTTTTTTTTTTTTAATTTTCTCTTCAATACTGAAAGTTAATCAAAATTATTGACTTCTGCTTAGTATACATCATTAAATTTTCTAAGAAATTCTAGGACTCTAACTTTAAAAATTGCATAACAAAAACAATGGTCTGACATAATAATCTCACATTTGTTTTGTAGTCACGTGACTTTTCTAATGAACTCCGTAATAGTTCAAAAGCGTCAAAGAGCAGCACACCATTGTTTGAGGGTCCTGCAGGTGCAAACCAGCCTGCAAGTATTACAGATAGTCCTGCAGATGCATACTCCAAGATGATTACTGTTTTCATTCCACTTCTTGTAGATGAGGTTGTTCTGTATTTCATTGCATTATTTTTGTTAAGACTTAATAATATTAGTATCCTAATGACACTATTCATGAATATCTGCAACTAGAGCTCATTCCTTGCACATTTTATGTGCTTCGAAGTTTCCGCACTTTCTCAATCTGATGCTTCAAGTAGCAATCCTAATGCTGAATCAACTAGTACTTCGTCGGTTGCATTAGAAGCTTCTGCAAGCATTGGCAAAACAAGTAATATAAACCACCACCTCCCAAGTTAAACAGTATTTTTTGGAGTGAATGTATTGATTTTCTTCCTTTCAGAAAAGTGTAAAAGTTAATATTTTTCCAGGTAACAATCCAGCCGAGCTGGGAGCGCTAAATGAATGCCTTCAGGAGTTGCTTGATGGTATTCAGGTTGACCTTATTAGTTTTCCTCACATATTGCATATAAATGCCGATGAGCCAAAAGCTGAATTAACAACATTTTGGACTGTACTGTTGAAACATCACTTGTTTTATATGGTTCCTTCTCAGGAGGACTTTTATGCTTTGGTTGACTGGGCATTCAAGCTAGATCCACTGAGTTGCATATCTATGCACGGAATAACAGATCGGTATCTTTCTGGTCAGAAAGCAGAGGTCTCTGGATATGTACAAGTGTTGCTTGATGACTTGGAGACAAGAATAACAATTTTATTTAGCAGGGTTTGACTCTACTATTAGGCTAGCCTTTTTTCTACTTTGGAGAGTTCTTCCATATGTTCCTTACTCTTTCATATTCTTGGTCAGTGCAGTTTGTTGATGATGCCTGCTACCAGATTGAGAAGTATGAGCGCAATGTGCGGCAAGTTGGAGTTGTTCCCTATATTCCCAGGTCTGTATTATGTTTAAAATTGATATTTGTAAATTCTGAAAAATTCTGCCATAGGTTCTATGGGTATACATAACTATGTTTATCTGAATTTGTTCATATTCCTTTCTATTATATAGATTCTCACAACTTGCAGCACGTATGGAGCAATATATCAATGGATCCAGGGATCTAGTTGACCAGGCATATACTAAAATCGTATGAACTTACTGACCCCTCACCATCCAATGTTAAAAATAATTTAACAAATTATGCGCCAACTACTGATGCATTTGCAACCAATGTTGGCCATTTCATACCACTCCGATTTATATTTGTGTCCTCAACCACACCTCTAGTTAACCATATGTGACTGAAACAGGTCAGTATTATGTTTGTTATACTGGAGAAAATTGCTCAAGTGGAACCTAAATATGTTGATATTGTACTTTTGGAAAACTATGCAGCTTTTCAGCACAGGTTTAGTTCTTTTTTCTCCTGGTGCTCTTCTGTGTGCATTTGTATGACTGTGCCACTGTTTTATGGCATTTACAGCTCTATAATGATGCTTACGTCCTTCATTCATAACTTATTTTATGGAAACTACAGCAAATAGGTTCCAACCTCCAACTAATGGCTAAAGCTTTGTGCAACCTTGATTGGTGCAACTGGGATATTGCCATTCCTTTATCTAAATTTTAGGAACTAATTGGAAAATCCACACACCCTTCAGCTGCCTCATCAACTATAACAAAAAAGGAATAAAATACCTAAGTAGTAAATATTAACACAGCATAGTAACTGTTGTACATAGGAAAGCCATAGAGCTTGAGTGCATGACCTTAAGAGGCTTAAGATGTGAGAAAGAGATAAGCTCCCTCTTCACATTTGCCTTATCTCCTCATATACCCGCTTCACAAATTCACTGCCTGGGCACCTTGCCATTTGATCTCACAAGTAAGTATGTGCTGGACCGTTTCATCTTTCTGATCACACAACACACAATTATGAGGGTGTGAAAGACCTCTTCTTGCTAATCTATCTGCAGTCCAACATTTATTTTTAATTGCGAGCCAATTTAGCCAAATAAACACTTTGCATTTAGACAAGGCCCAACCTTTGGGAAGCAAGTGCCAAACAGTTGGGCCTAACCCTAATATACTAGATCCCTGAGTCTTGGGGGCCAATCTTGGAGAAGCAATTGCCAAACAGTGCTTGTTCAGCATTCCCCTCTCACTCACCAGTTTCTTTATTGAGGCGTGCATCCTATACAAATGAGCTGATGGCAGCAATTATGCAACCCACTCCTTCAACTTTGTATTGAACCTGTCCTGTCCATATGTCCCACTAAATAGCATTTAGTTATTTTTATGATCTTCCATATAATCTGTCACTTGCAATCTGCTCAACAACTATTGACTCCAAGTGACAAAAAAAATCAACACTTTCATGTAAGAATTAAGAAAAAAAATAATGAAAATGAGATGTGAACATCTCATGTCCAATGCAAACATGGAACTTTTCTTTAGCAAAAAAGGTTTGAAAACAGCAACACCAAGTTTTTGTGTTTGCGGAATGAAGGTACATATAATGTCATAAACTGCACCAAGTAATGCTGGAAATTTACCCGTAACAGTTGTGAATACCTAGCATTTTGTAGAACCAATTAACGATATAATTAATTGGATATGCAGCTTGTATGATTTGGCAAATGTTGTGCCAACACTTGCTAAATATTATCATCAAGCTAGTGAAGCCTATGAACAAGCTTGTTCACGCCATATCAATTTGGTCATATATATTGTAAGTTGTCTGTAACTCCGTTCGGTTCCATTCCCATTTCCCAATGGGACGATACACTAAGGCATTGTTTGAATGTTATCGGATTCACCTCAATCCACATGTGTCGGTGTGGATTGGGGTGTAATTTAGTTCAAGTTCCACTTCAATCCACCCTAACACATGTGGATTGATTCGAATCGGACAACATCCAAACAAGGCCTAAGGCATTTATATTTACTGCTTGTGTCACGGAACTTATGCCTGTTTGCGTTTTTCAGCACTTCGAAAAGCTATTCCAATTCGCTCGGAAAATTGAGGAATTAATGTACAACATGAGCCCTGAGGAGGTGAGTCACGTGATTTGGTTCTGCGTTGTCTTCCTGAAAGTTTATGCCATGTAGTGACCTAATCTCAGAGCTGGACTATTTTCTCTGGTAAATTTGTCAGCATTGTTTTAGCTTGGACTTGTGTGGTATTAAAATATATTCATCAGTGTTTTCAGATAATGATCCCTGTCTTGATCACGTGCCTTCTATTTCTTGAGAAACAAAATTAATTAGTTACCACATCCAATAGTAACATGTTATTCAGTTAAGATGTATTTCCATAGACATAATGATATGGAAATACCCTTAATGCTTTTACTAATGAACTCTTCACTGTTCTAGATCCATGCTTTGCTATGCTACGTAGTCTATCTTCTACAGTCCATGACCGAAAACTGTTTCCTGTCTAATGCATTTTTTGCTCACAAAGTTATTTCAAATGTCTAACTCTCTAGGCTTAGTGCCCAGTATTGTTCTATTGGTAGAAGTATAAAGTGTATATTGTTGGATACTTCTAACTGCCACAGATACCCTTCCAAGTTGGAATGTCAAAGGTAGATTTTCGCAAGATGTTGAAGTCTAGCTTAACTGGAGTAAGTTGAGAGTAAATTCGTCTTTAACATCTATGAACTTTCATGAACTTAGTCATAAAGCAATATCCCTTACTCTCATTTTATCTGGTTGACAGCTTGACAAGACAATCAATGCAATGTATAGAAAACTACAGAAGAATATGACTGCCGAGGAATTGCTGCCTTCACTATGGGAAAAATGCAAGGTATGTTCTCTTCATAATGGTAAACAGTGAAATGAAGAGGGGAGCTATTGTAATCTCTTTAGTGAGACACAGAAGATGCTGTACCTCTCACAGTGTTTGATCTTTGTTCTCCTTAGCCAAATTTGTCTTATAAAAGAAATGCCATATCAGTTTGATTGAAGTAGGGGATGTTAGAACCAAATCACAGGTTTGGGGCTAGGTTTCTGATTTCATTAACTTTACCACAAACTATGGCAGGTTGGGGATACATATAGGGCTGCATACTTGGTCCTTAAGAAAGGATTACAGCATATTCTAGAGATGCTAAAGCAAGATAAGATAAAGATAAGGTGCTGACATATGCACCAACTAGTCCTAAGATAAGCATCCTAGATAGATAACAACAAGACTTATGCTTTCATTCTCCCCCTAAGTCTTGTGTGGCACCTTCCGGGGAATTTGAACCATCCCAATCCTGGCGCGAAGCTCCTGAAACTTGACCCACCCAAGGGACTTGGTGAGAAGGTCGGCGAGCTGGTCCTGGGTGTTGATGTAGCCATCCTTGATGCTCCCCTTATTCAAGTAGCTTCAAATGAAGTGGTACTTGATGCGGATGTGCTTGCTGCGCTCATGGAAGACGGGATTCTTCGCCAAGGCCAAGGCGGACTTGCTGTCCACCCTGAGCTCCACTGCTTCTGCGTCTCTGCCCAGGAGATCTCCCAGCAGCCGAGGCAACCAGAGAGCTTGAGTCGAAGCGGTAGTGGCAGCGATGTACTCTGCCTCGCAACTAGAAAGGGCCACCACCTGCTGCTTGACCGACTGCCAGCTGATTAGACACTTGCCAAGGAAGAATAGTGTCCCGCTAGTGCTCTTGCTTGTGTCGATGTGGCCGGCGAGGTCGCTGTCGCTGTACCCGATGAAGTGTTCCACGCCGGGGCACCTCGATAGTGCAAGCCGTAGTCGGAGGTGCCCTCGACGTAGCGGAGGATCCTCTTGACAGCCTGCTGATGCTCCGTCGTCGGGCGTTGCATGAACCGACTGACGTAGCCAACGGCGAACGCTAGGTCCGGCCGCGTGTGGACGAGGTAGCGAAGACTGCCCACAATGTGCCGGTACTGCGTGGCGTCGACCACCTTCGCCGTGCTGTCGCGGCTCAACACCTGGCTCGTCACCTCCGGCGAGTCCTCCACCGCCTACACCAGCGAGTCCTCCACCAGCTCCACCACCGGCTACGCCCCAATCTCCTGCATCGGCGCCCACACCTCCGAGATCGGCACCAGCAGCTTTGGTCTGTGACAAGCAGCGCACGATGGAGTTCACCACTCCGCTGTCCAACGATGAGGATCACGTCGATGCCTACCACGACGACGAGCCTCTGCGCTATCGTACCTTGGACAACATCTTCGGTGATCAGCCCGTCCCTAGACTAGTGATGCATGACTTCGAGGCTGAAAGGGATCGTGACGCCTAAGAGGGGGGTGAATTAGGCAACTTAAAACTCTAACTCTAAACTATGGCCTCTTTTTCTAACCTTAGCAAAACCTATGCAAAAAGGTAAACTATCTAAATGTGCAACTATGGTTTTGCTAGTATGTTGCTATCTCTACCGCAAAAAGAGTTATGCAACCTAGGTTCCAAACCTATCAACTAGCCTATCACTAAGCTAGGAAAATAAAGCACACACCAAGACTAACATGGGAAAGGGAATTTGGGTCCATAGTATTCACTAACCCACTTAGCAATTTTCTTGTCCATAATGATGCACCCCATGAAATGCACCCATACTTAGCCAAGTCTCTAAATTCCCCGAAGTCCATTGGACTTCTCACTTCTCTTTCGGGATATAAACCTTCTTGGTGCTCTTCATGTTAGAAATGATCTCCTTTGTCACCCAAATGCGTTTGGCCCCATTGTTGGCTTGCTTGTTCACCTTGATGGCCACCACCTTGTCATTTTTCTTCTTCAAGAGATAAGGTGTGGAGGCCTTTTTGTCCACCTTATTGCTGTAGGTGTTGGAGAGCTTGCTTGTTTTATTTTTGTTTTTCTCTTTCTTCTTAGCTCCTCCCCCATTCCTCACCTTGCACTCTTAGGACTTGTGGCCTTCCTTATGGCACACGTAGCAAACCACGGTTTGCCCTTCATCAAGCTTTTTCACTCCCTTAACGGTGTTATCTTGATAATGTTGGGCTTGCTCCATTTTGCCTTTTACTTGAGTCAAGTCCTTCGTAAGCCGAGCCACTTCTTGCTTGAGTTGCTCATTCTCCATTGCAACCTCTTGTGTGCATATATCTACAACAACTTTCTCAACACAAATTTGGTTGCACAAGGGTGAGTCTAAACATAAATTATTGCAAGAAGTAGAGGCATCCTTTTTAGGCATGTGAAAGATAGAACTTTTCTTTTTAGGTGCATTGGTGAGAGTTGTACTGACGGCTTCAAGATTAGCAACTTTATTAGTTAGCTCATCACAATGTTTGCACATGATTTTCAATTTAGCAAGCAAATTTTTATAAGCATCTTGTGAGCTAGTTAACTTTTCTTTTAATTTTTTGCTCATCATTGATTGTGCATGCATTTGTTGTTGCACTAGCCTCAAGTTGCTCAATTTTAGTAGATAGTTCAATATTGAGATTAGCAAATGTCTCATATTGTTAAAGCAAGGTTTTATATGCTTCTTGTGAACTATCTAGCTTTTCTTGCAATATTTTTAGCTTCTTTTGTTGGCTAGTGCAAGACTTAGCATATTTAAGATTTTCTTGCACAAGTTCATTAAGAGAAGGCATTTCATCATCACTATCACTCTCACTAGAGGATGAGCTTTCGTTACCTCGTGCCATAACGCACACACGAGAAGAGCTTGATGATTAGTGCTTATGGCTTCGCCTCTTGTAATGGTCTTCTTCTTCACTTGAAGAATCATCTCATGACCTTATTGATGTGAGGGCTTTGTCCTTGTACGTCTTCTTCTTTGTCTTGGGTGTAGGTTTGTTTGGACAAACTTCCACAAAGTGTCTCAACTCACCGTATCCATATTATTCTTTCTTTCTTTGCTCATTTTTTTATTGGTGAAGATGAAATCTTGAATTTGGATGAGCACACCCTTGACATTGAGTCTTTGGGTCATCTTCTCCACCTTGTTGATAAGTTTGATTGATTCTTTATCAAGGTCGGAGGTGGAGGAGGAAGATTGATCATTATCACTTGAATCTACATCATCATCATCATCTTCACTTGAGGAGCTTAAGCTTGAGCTTGTCTCAACTTGCTTGTCCTTCGTCTTCTTTTTCTCACTATATGTGAGAGCTTTGCCTTTGCTTGATGATGAGGCTTCTTCTTGATCTATCTTCCGTGACATTTCAAATGCTACTATCTTGCCAATGATTATGGCCAGGGTCATGATGCTCAAGTCCTCTATGTTGTGAAAAATGGTGATGATGCTTGCATATTTCTTTTGTGGTAGCACGGAGATGATCTTTCTCACGATGTCCGCATGATCTAGCTTTGTTAATCCTATTGAATGGAGCTCATTAATAATTAGATTCAAACGAGAATACATATCATAAACAAGCTCATCATTATTCATTTTAAAGGAATAATAATTTTGTTTAGCTAGACAATGTTGTTGCTCACGAATATTAGTTGTGCCGTTATAGAGCTCTTGGTGTTTTAACCAAATTTCATGTGCCGTATTTAAAGTGAACACTTGGTTAAACACATCCATGCTAAAAGATTCAAACAAGCAATTTTTAGCTCTAGCATTGAAATGAATTTTTTTTCTTCACTCTTTGTGGGTTTATCAGGATTCTTAATGAGTTTCATCCCGTCACGAGTGACTCTTCAAACACCCAAATCTACCACCTCAAGGTGACAAGCTATTCTAGTTTTATAGTAGGAGAAGTTAGTGTCATCAAAGTGCGGAGGTCTAGAGATATCCATCTCAACCACTCTAAATAGCGTCGGCTCAACGGCGGTGAAGCCAAATATTCAAATTGCGCCAACCAACCTCTGATACCAATTGAAAGGGACCGTGACGCCTAAGAGGGGAGTGAATTAGACAACTTAAAACTCTAACTCTAAACTATAGCCTCTTTTTCTAACCTTAGGAAAACCTATGCAAAAAGATAAACTATTTAAATGTACAACTATGATTTTGCTAGTATGTTGCTATCTCTACCGCAAAAGGAGTTATACAACCTAGGTTCCAAACCTATCAACTAGCCTATCACTAAGCTAGGAAAGTAAAGCACACACCAAGACTGCAATGTAAATGCGGAAGCTAACGAGTAAGGTAGAGATATGCAAACTCTCGTCGACGACTTCGGTATTTTTACCGAGGTATCGAGAAGCGCGCAAGCTTCCCCCTAGTCCTCGTTGGAGCCCCTCACAAGGAATCCCTCGCAAGGGCCAAGTTCTCGATCGGGTAACTCCGTGGATAGCCTCGGGCCTTCTCCACGGGCAAGTGGGTCTCCGACATGCCTTTCGGCAAGCCTCTCTCGGATGCTCCCCGTCGTCTTCACTATTAAGCTTCCGGTCGAAACGTTGCAGGCCTTGTTCCCTTTGGTACATGGTGGCGGCCACACCACAAACACGGTTGGTGTGATGTCGCAAGACTACAAACCCCTCCGATGTACAACAATAGTGCACGCAAGCACCGAGTGATAAGAGGTATGCAAACCTCACTAAACACTAGGCCTAAACCTAGAGCAATTGCATAAGCGGTGGTCTAATCAACTAAGCACTTTGCAATGCACCTACGCTAATTACCTAATGAATCACTAAGCACTATGCAAGTGGAGATCACTAAAATGGTTTATCAACACCCTTGGTATGTTTCCTCAACTCTCCATATCTTAAATGGTCGGTTGGGGGTTCTATTTATAAGCCCCATGAAGAAAGTAGCCGTTGGGGGCGAAACTCAGCTTTTTGCTATTGACCGGACGTTGATGTCGTCCTGACCGGATGCGTCCAGACCGTTGAGCACGCGCGTAGAGATCGAACGCACTGCCGAGTCCGGTCATCATCGACCGGACGCATCCGGTCGCATTTGCGCCGCTCTGGAACCTCTCTGGACATGATCGGATGCTACACTTTGTGCGTCCGGTCATCCAGTGCCGCTGCGTTCGGTCCTCACTGAGTTGTTACCGCGACGATGAACAGTGAAGTCCGTGCGTCCGGTCACTGCTTCGCTCAGTGTCTGGTTGCTGCTGCTGACGCCCGTTGTTGCCGAGCAACTGATCGGACGCGTCCGGTCCTCCTAGGGCCGCGTCCGGTCACCTCTGTCGAGCTCGTTTCTTTGCGATCTTGTGTCTAGCTTGGTTCCCATCTTCGTGCTTGGACTATGCTTGATATATTGGGTCTTCTCTTGTGCTTCTAAGGTCTTGCTTAAGGTGTTGATCATCTGATCATTATGTTGCCTTCGTCCAAGACACGTCTTGCACCCTATTGAACTACAAAACAATGACTTACAAATTCATTAGTCCAATTTGGTTGTGTTGGTCATCAAACACCAAAATTCAAAGTAAATGGGCCTAGGGTCCATTTTCCTTACAGAGGCAGAGCTACACCTGGTGCACGAGGACAGCGAGCCTTGCTCCGTCGCTGAGGTGGAGGGAGACGTGGCATGGCGCGCCGCGATGCAGCAGGAGATGGACGCGGTCGAGCGGAACTAGACGTGGGAGCTGGCGAATCTTCCTGCCGGCCACCGTGCCATCACCCTTAACTGGATCTACTAGCTCAAGAAGGATGAGGCCGGGGCGGTGATCAAGCACAAGGCATGTCTGGTGGCGCGCGGTTCGTTCAGCAGGAGGGAGTCGACTTCGATGATGCCTTCGCGCCCATCGCGCGAATGGAGTCCGTTCGTCTCCTTGCGCTGGCGTCCTAGGAGGGTTGGCATGTGCACCACATGGACGTCAAGTTCGCCTTCCTCAACGGTGACCTTAAGGAGAAAGTCTACGTCCACCAATCACCGGGATTCGTCATCCCCAGCAAGGAGAACAAGGTTCTCCCCCTGTGTAAGGCCCTCTACGGCTTGCGGCAGGCGCCACGAGCTTGGAACGCGAGAGCGGGGCGTAGCCAGTGGTGGAGCTGTTGGAGGACTCACTGGTGTAGGCGGTGGAGGACTTGCCGGAGGTGGCGAGCTAGGTGCTGAGGTAGACGAGCTCGGTGAAGATGAGCTGCTAGCTCCCCTGGCTCCCTCGAAGTGGACGTAGTCGACGACGAAGTCTCTAAGGGTCGAAGTCGAGCCGTCGTCCACCGCCTTGTCCTAGGCCCAGCATCGCCTTTCGTTGATCACAACGTCCCAGGAGATGCGAACACGCTGTGTTGCAGGGTCGAGGATGCGGTAGGCCTTGACGCCCTCCGCGTAGCCGATGAAGACCCCCAGTATGCTCCAGTCGTTGAGCTTGCCTACGTGGTTGAGCTCCTTGGCGACGGTGAGACAGCTGAAGACGTGAGGTGGCTCACCACTGGCTTGCGCCCGTGCCAGGCCTCGTATGGTGTCTTGCCGTCGAGGGCCATGGTGGGTGAGCGGTTGAGCAGGTGAACGGCGGTCATCACCGCCTCACCCTAGTAGATTGCCAGCATCCCTCTTTGTTTGAGGAGGGTGTGGGCGATGGCCACCACCGTCTGGTTGCGGCGCTCAACGACGCCGTTCTGTTGCGGGGTGTACGACGCAGAGAAGTGGCGCTGAATCCCCTTGTCGGCGCAGTACGCTGTGAACTCACCACCGTTGTCAGTGCGTAGCACTCGACGCTTGAGGCCGTACTCCTTCTCCGCAGCAGCTTGATGGCGTCCGCAGCTGCCGCCTTGGTGTCGAGCAGGACCGCCCACATGTAGCCAGACATGTCGTCGACGAGGAGCAGGAAGAAGCGTCGGCCTCTAGGTGTGGCCGGTGTCACGGGGCCGCAGAGGTCGCCATGCACGAGCTCCAGCTTCTCCTTGGCGCGGAAGCTCGCCTAGCTAGGAAAGGGAAGCCGTCGCTACTTGGTGAGGTCGCAGGTGTCGCAGAACTGCTCCACGTGCTCGACTCGCGGCATGCCCTGCACCATCTCCTTGTTGCCGAGCTGCTTCAGGGCCTCGAAGTTGAGGTGCCCAAAGCGCTCGTGCCACCGCTAGGCGTCGTCGTCGCGGTGGGCTGCAAGACACGGGCTACACCACCTGCATGTGGAGGATGTAGAGGCGGTTGGTGCCTCTATTCACCTTGGCGAGAAGGTGACGATGGCGATCCCAGATGCGTAGGACCCCGTGCTCGTTCTCCACGTGCGAGATGTTCTCATCCAGCTATCCCAAGCTGATGATGGAGTTCCTCAGCGTAGGGATGTAGTAGACATCAGTGAGCAGTCGGTGCTCACCGATCTTAGCAGTGAAGACGACGGAGCCGACGCCCTTGATCTCCACGGTGGAGGCGTCCCCAAACTTAACGGAGCCTCGAACGCCAGAGTCAAGCTCGGAGAAGAACTCCCACTGCCCGGTCATGTGGTGGGTGGCGCTGGTGTCCAGGTACCACCCATCGATCTTGTCGCCGCCAAACCCGTTGCCGAGGAAGACGTGGACTTACGGCTCATCGAGGTGGAGGAGCGCAGCGGCGGCCGGTGCGGGAGAGGAGTGCGGCTCGATGCTCCCGTGTACGAAGAACAGAGCCGGCTCATCACCCTCTTGCGTTTGCGCGACGTGTGCCTGACCACCGCGCTTCGCCTACTGGCTGTCCTTGTCCCAGTGGCCGATCCTTCCGTAGTTCTTGCAGGTGTCGTCGCGGGTTGCCTTGCGCTTGCCGTCGGCGCCATCAGGAGCGCCACCACGCGCCTTGTCCCGCTTGCGCGACCGACGCTTGTGGCTGCTTGATGAACCCGAAGCCGAAGAACCCGAGGCCTCCCCCTTCTTTCGCTCTCGCTGGCGAGCGAGCCACTGCTCCTCGATGAAGAGAAGCTTGCCACCGATGGTGACCAGCTCTGAGGGAGGTTGCTGCTCGCGGTTGTCGATGGCCTTGAGGCGACCCATCACCTCCAAGATTGATAGCTCGAAGAAGTCCAGCAACATCGCGATCGTGATGGCGACCTGCGAGTACTTCTTGGGGATGATGTGGAGGAACTTCTCGATGGCTCTCTCCTCGTCGATGTCGTCGTCGCCGTACCGCGCCAACTGTTGCATCAGGGTGTTGAGGCGGAGAGCGAAGTCGTCGACGTCGTCGCCTGGCTTGAAGGCCAGGTTCTCCCACTCCTGTCGTAGCTTCAGCAACATGGATCTGCGAGCATGGTCGCTGCCGATGCGTGCCGCGGCGATGGCGTCCTTGGCGGTCTTCTTGTTCACGAGGGAGGACTGCATCTTCGTCGGAACAGCAGCAAGAAACGCCTCCAGTGCCCGTCGATCCTCCTCAAAGTCGGCGTCATCGTACCAGACCGCGTCCCACATGTGCCGCGCCTGCCTCTTCACCTTCATCACCATGGACCGCTCGGCGTAGTTGGTCTTGGTGAGCATGGGCCAGCCGCCGCTGCTGGTGGCATCCTTGAAGACGGTCTGGACGACGAAAGGGGAGCCAAGTCAACCACGGCGACGGTACGTGGAAGGGGAGGCGCGCCGCCTGCGAGGGCTCCGTGCGCCAGCATCCCATCCGCCCTGCTCCCGGTCGAAGTCCAGCTGCGCCGCCTGCTCCCGCGGTCGTTGGGCCTTTAGTGCGCGGTCGATTCCCGGATCCCGCCAGGCCCGTGCACTAGCGTCCGCGTCGGCTCGCATGCCTGTGTCCTGCCCATCGCGACCACGTCCGCCCTGGTTCCGTGCCTAGTGCGCCTCCCACGCGGCCCGTAGGTCCAGGTCGAGGCCGTCGTCGTCGGAGTCGTATCTGCCCAGTCCATTGACGTCGACCGCATTGGGTCGGACCCGCTCGGCCGCAGCTCCTATGCGGCCCGCGCGCACCCGCAGCCGTACCCGCTCGGCGTCGCGTCCTGCATCGAAGCCTTCGCGTCCGCCCACGCCCGCGCGCGCTAACTCCATGTCCGTGTCCGCGTCGTGAGCCCAGGCGCGTTTGTCGCAGTGCCGGCCCGCGCTGACCTCCCGTAGGGCAGTCGCCTCCGCTGTCGCGGCCTGAGCAGCTGCAGCCATGACCGCGTCCCGCGCTGCTGCGAGCTCGGCGGCCGCAAGTCGCTGCTGAGCAGCCGCCGCCGCCCGCTTGCGTGTCTCCGCCGTGACCAGCTCAGCGGTTTGCTTGTGCCGTGCGCTGGAGGTGGTCGAGCGATTGGAGGAGTGGACGGATATGATGGATTGGGATGGGTAAGAACACAGGGAAGATAACTAGACTCTAGATACCATTTGTTAGAACCAAATCACAGGTTTGGGGTTAGGTTTCTGATTTCATTAGTCTTACCACAAACTATGGTAGGTTGGGGATACATATAGGGCTGCATACTTGGTCGTTAAGAAAGGATTATAGCATATTCTAGAGATGCTAAAGCAAGATAAGATAAAGATAAGGTGCAGACATATGCACCAACTACTCCCAACAACAAGACTTATGCTTTCAAGGGAAACAACTTGCTAATTTTTCTTGCTTGATGTGTCGTTTGTTGCAGAAAGAGTTTCTTGATAAATATACAACATTCCTTAAGTTGATTTCGAAAATATATCCTGATGAAAAGGTGACATCTGTGAACGAAATGAGGGATATTCTAGCTTCACTGTAGCTGTTTCATTAGAAGGTAACTTTCTGCTCTCTGACTTCTACTACTTTGCCCTTCCATTTGTTTTATTGCATTGTTCATTGTTTGTGCCAGGTTAGCATATTTTTGTTGGTTTGCTTGCGCATAAGTTGACCTGATTCGCATCATCTCAGGTTCTTGATCCTTACTGAACCAGCTCCGAAATGTGATCCTCTGCCAGTTATCTGATTCATGTTCTATTGTGGAACTGTTAAATAAACTCTGGTTGACATTGATGTTAAACTATTTGTTTATTTGTGTTTTTACTGCCAATAATGTGCATTAGTCAAGGTTAGATACAATGATTGTGGACACTTAACATAGGAAAAAGACAACATATACTGTTCCCCATGTCGCTCCTCTCTGGGGTGACATGGGCACCAAAACCACCGCACCTCGCACTTAACTAGCATCGCCGCGGTCAGAGCACACGAGTGGAAGCCCGTGCCGGTGCGAAGACGGTGGCGGGGACGCTCCTCTCTTTTCCCCCCTGCATGTGCTTGGGCTGTTGTTGGCGCTTCTGCGGGTACTGATACGGCGACCCATGGCTAGATTTGTTGGGACCTAGCCCCTAGGCCGGATCTTGCTTGCCCTTCCCCCTGGTCTGCTTCTAGGGTGGCCTAGGCAGCAGACGCGGAGGTGGCGACGGTACGGCTGCTACACCCGTGCGCCCGTGCGTGGCTTCACGTGGGATGGTCCGGCATTGCGCGTGGGATGGCTGAGGTGAGGTTGGTGGACTTGGTGGTGGCGGGGCCTTTTGCTGCGGGTGGTTCGGCTTCCGTTTTCACTGGCGCAGCCTCTGGTTCCAGCCAACTGATGGGCTGCTCTGGCGTCCTAGCGACTGGACCCATCACCACATGGGTAGATCTGTTGTAGTGGTGGTGGTGTCAAGGTACAACCGGGCACGACTGTGCAAACAACAGTTTGGTTTTCTCAGTGTTCGTGGGTGGAGCGAGTTGGTAGCCGTAGGCGAGGCCGTGCGTGGAGGACAGTGGTGGTCTGGTAGGGCTCGCGCAACGGGCAGCACGTGTTGGTGTTCATGATGCAATGGTGAGTCCAGTGGGTGTTGGGGCTCTCTAGCGGCCGAGCTGAGAGACTGGGCTTTGGTGGAGGCTGGAGGCAGACTTGATGAGAGCATCTACATTGGATTGGAGACCTTATCAGTTGTAGTCATTGGCAACGACAGGGCGTGCTATGCGCTGGAGGTGTCCACAAAGTTGGCAAGAGGCCAATGCGGCACAAAGTGGCCATTTGCGCACGCACCTTTAGTTTGGTTGCTAGAAGCGCCTCCTTGGAGATGTGCTTTTGGCAAGGCAGCTAGGTTGATTGGAGCTATATAGTTAGTGACTAGAGGCAAGATGTGATAGGTATTCTTGCATAACAGTGGTTAGTCCGGTGCAGGACAACGTTGGCAAATGTCGCAAGGGGCAACAATGCCGCAACAACTACACAGCTTGCAGCGGCCTACAGCGACTTGCCTTGCATGACAATGGCTTGCTTGGTGTGGGACGTCGCCTTTAACGACGGTGCAAGCAACTTGGTAATTTTATCATCCGATGATAGTGTTGGGATGGTTGCGGAGTGACGTTGCTTTGTGCCTTCTTTTGCTAAGGGGAAAGTGGTATGGTTTGGTGGTTTATCCTGCTTGTGCGGGTGTGTTGATGTCTCAATGCAACCGCCAACCACCTGGTGTAGTCTTTGTTGTTTTTAGTTATTAGTTTATACTAGCTACTTTTATCCAATCTGGATTTTTCTTTTTTATATAATAAACAACTCTCCTGCCCGCTTCTTTTTTTAAAAAAAAAAGATGAATGTGGACACTTGTATTGAGAGAGATTATTTAAAATTAAGGCATACTCTCTATGTCCCAAAATAACTGCACATATTGCTTTTTGAGGAGTCAAAGTTTTCATAAAAATATGTAAGAAAAAGTACTATTATTTATTATGCGTAATAAGTATCAGTAGATCAATCATGGCATATATTTCTATAATAAACTTATTTGGTGATACAAATGTTTTAAACTTTAAAAAGTTTGACTTTTCGAGAAACGTGATGTGTACTAAGGACGGTATACGTGAGAACCAAAAAATGGTCTTGCGTACAGGTTCTTTGGAGAATAGTTGTCAGTTAGCGAAGAAATGGAGATCCCCTTGCCAGGTTGGGTTGCCTAGGACAGACACTGTATTTGGCTGCTGGAAAAGAGAACAATGCACATCTGACCCAAGGATCGTTGGTAACTGAAGAAGCTTAGGACTGTTGTCTGGTGACATGGTGGCGTTAGCTTATATCAGGACACTAGTAGGTTTGTTTTAGCTATTGATGTTAATACTTTCCGTAGCTATTTATCTTTAGCCCAATTTCCATGTTTTATTGTATATGTATTTAATTTAGTAATTGGTATTTGCACACAAATGGAATAAACTGCAGGCACGCCAAATTTATCATATATGGACATGCTACGTGTGACAAGAAACGCAGCCACGCAAGCATACCTTGATATGTCAGTCCAGCGCAGGATGTATGTTCCAACTGATTAAGAACATATTTTGTCTATCCAGTGTTGTCTGTTATTACAAATAAAGTTATGCAGCGACATGTTTGGCTTTTCTATATGCATTGGTTTTGCTATGCACTTAGATGTACACTATATCTAGATACATAGTAAAAGTAATCTATCTAGCACAACCAAAAACATCTTATAATTTACAACGGAGAGAGTACCTATACATCAATATTTATGGTGCATAATAGTATATTGTTTGATGTTGGAAATATTGGTACATTTTATAAAATTGGTTAAACTTAAAAAGTATGACTTAGGTGTAACTTAAAACTCCTTAGATTCGACTTTAGAATAGAAGGGAGCATCTAAGTATATAGTTATAGTATTTAATTACTCCAATTCAAAGAAATTACTAACAGAACCGGTAGCTTGGCATAAAACTATGAGCCTGAGAGCACCAATAGAGTAGTAATTCAAAGGAGTTTATATAGTGATAGTGTTGTCGAGAGGAAGGCAGTTGGTGTGCATATCCCTGATTTCTTGTGAGCAAAGGATAGCTGAGGTCAACATGGCATGGCCGGATAGGATTGTCGTTAATTAAGAACAAATCATCTATCGATTCAAGAAAGCGGCACTTTAAACCAATGTTTCGTCCAACAATTTGGTACTTCATCCAAAAGCGTGATTTCCCAAAAGAACCTTGCAACCACCATATTTATCAGCTGCATCACTAGGCGACTAGAAACATGCGTTCAGAATTATACTCAGTCTTTACCCAGTTTCAGTCCTATGATTCTAGTGCACAGTACTTCTCAGCAACACTAAGGGCAACATTGGATCTAAGCATGGTAACACCCTATTCAACAGACATATACAAAGGGAGAGATCCGAGCATCAAACTGCCTGGATAACATTATTAGAGTTGCACGTGCATGACTATAATTACTCACAGGAGCTAGTGCTCGGCAGGGCAGATATCTTCCAAGCTGCAAGGTGAAGATCGAGCACATCAAAACGAAGAACTTCAGTACAGATTGTTAAAGATATGGTGCAGGCACACAGACCTTTTACCCAAGAACTCAATGATATCAGAGGTGACAGTTGATCTCTTGTTCTTTTCAAAAGCATATGATGCAGCTTTCCTGAGTAGAAGAGAGCCAGCTATGCACCCAAGGGTCATAGGATTAACTCTGCATTGGAACAAAACCAAATTGAACCCTTGGGATTCCATTCTGAAAGGAAGGTATCCAGCATTACCTTTTTTCTGTAGGCTGTTCATTTGTCAAGACAAAATGTCGTGCCCATGATGCAAATACCGCCACACTGCCACCAACAAATAGTGATAGAAAACAACCAAAGATACTGTTAACTGTAAGGTGTTTGCTGTTTATGGGAAATGAGAAGTACATGTTTGGACTTTGGAGTACAAAGAAGAGCTGTGTATGATTTTGATCCTTAAAATTATTTTCACTAAAAAAACTTTAATCTGTTTATGCTAAAACATATGCTACAACACAACACATTTTAATCACATATACACTTTTAGAACTGGTATATTGAGATTAATATCTTACAGAAATCACAGAAATAAAGAAAAAATAGGTTGGAATTTAAAATAGCCAGGCCTATTCACAACACAATCATGGGTACACAAGCAATACATTCTAGTTCCCTAGGAGAATTTTTTTCAAATTTGGGTGAAAGCTAGCAAAATAAGAAATTAATCTATATTTCCAATTAACTAATTTGAGTGAATGCTACGAAAACAACAAAATATGGGAAAGTGCTCACAGAAAGCTGCAGATAAATAATCTGCAATCAATCAGCACCGATGCCTACTGTCATGTGCATTCGAGGGGGGGAGGGGGTAATCGGCACCAAGAAGGTACAATCAGCACCGAGAAGGTAACACCATAACAGACCTTCCAGAAAGGATGTCACCTTGACCACCACATCGTCTTGGGGAACCAAAAGTACTCACTTGCGTAACTTCAGAAACATGAAAGCAACATATCTATTAGCTCAAAATCAAAAATAAATAGTCAGGAAATAAGCCAAAATTATAACAAAGGTGAAGCTGAGGCATCTGAGCAGAGCCTTTTTAGAAATTTTAAAAGATATGCTCTCTAATATACCTGTTTTACCATCACTGATAACATCAGCTTTTCCTTTCTGCATTATTGTTACATCACCAATTCTAAACAAAAAATAATCAGAAAACATTAGTTACATCAAAAATGATGAAAAAAGCATTCTAAAAAGTAACAATAATGTTATGTTCATACTTTTGGCAAAGTGTGATTAGCTGCTCAGAAGCAGTTTCCTCATCTACGTCACAGTTAAGAACCTCCTGAACAAGACGCTTGTACTCATAGACATTTGGTGTTAAAATGGCAAGAGGGTTTCCTTCAACAAGAGTAAGGTTATTGGTTACAAGAAACAGACCATCCTGAAAATCAAACATACCGAATTTAAATGACTCATAACTCAAGCTAAGGGAAAAAAAGAACAGATAAATAACTCCAAGTAGTACCCCATCCACAACAGTTGGAATATTAGCCTGCCGTGCATGCCTCATGATATTACTCACACAATCCTACAAATAAGATATGTTGAGGAGATATCAGAAAGTATGGATCCTAATATTACTTTTGTATCAAGACAGCTCCTACACAATCTAAACGAACAGAAAGTTACAAAAATAACACTTACAGGGGGAATTGAGGAAAGAATCCAAAATGAAACTTTTGGCCTGTTCCGATTGCAACTGGAGGTTGCCACGTCTAGCCTTAGCCAGCTATAGTTTTAGTAGTCGTTCTAGTTTTTGCCACAACTTAGCCAGCCTAACTTATTCATATGTATTTAGAGCCAAAAGAATACTTCTCTCACAGGGTTCTCACATCTAGTTAAGGTATATTCCTAGATTCTATACAAATATAGGAAATATTATCAAATTAGTTGATCTTTTTTTTCTCTTTCCTATCCTTTTGCCAGGAGTCAATCTTGCTTATTGACTTCAACAAAAAGTTAAAAACTGAAGTATAGCACAACTAAACCATGAACTGCACTGAAGAAGTGAAGAACTAAACTGGACAGACAAAATTACATAGATTTTAAACAAAAGCAGAAAAGGTTGTGAATACAAAAAAAAAAAAGGATCAATCCAGAATAAAGTAAATGTTTCTAAATTGCTGTGCTGGAAGCAACCAATAACACTCAGTAGGACTGAGGTACATATTATTGTTCTTTAAAACAGCAAACTAACCAGAAGAAATGAGTCCCTTCCAAGGCCAGGACCAACAACAATGCAATCAAAGCGCTCCATCCACTTTGCAACTTCAGTAAGAATTTTAGAAGAAACAGATGCTCGTTCATCATCCCTGCCAAAACGTTTTACAGAATGAGATTCTTATAAAGATTAGAATGCTGCACCATAAGATTGCATACATAAATGAAACTTCAGTTAACATTTCGAAAAAAAAAAGAAACTTCAGTTACCTTACACTGTAAGATTCTTCTAATATTGGATGTACAATAAGTTCAGGGCTATAGCTCTTAATTACTGTAGCAGCATCTTTTGTGCAGAAAACATGTGAAAGATCTGCACCCTGAAAGACATAATGTGAAATATTGGCAATGATAGTTTGAACTTTGAAGTCATGAAACTTTTTAGATGATACTGACAACTTTCAAGGCAGAGATAGCAGCAAAATAAGGAGCACCAGTGTACTCACGACATCCTCCGATTACTGCTACCTTCCCTGAGAACATAATCATACATAACATAAGGAACATTTAATAATAACTAAAATTTCATTTGACACACACCAGAGTTAAGATTCAAAAATTGACTGAAAATAATAAGCTGCATATCCAAAAAAGACAAACAAAATGTAAATTCGTTTAATATTCTCATGTTTTGTACAATAATAGCTCTAGCTTAAAATTACTTCTGTATGCGACAACTCTATACCCAGTAACAAGCTGCCACAGGTTTCCCGACCCTGAGCCTGTGCATTGTGACTTCTCTACCGCTGATTACATCACAACCAATGTTTTTAAGGCGTCGCTTTGGCGTCGCCTAATCGGCAAGGCGCTACAGGCGGGACGACTTGGCGGACGACTCGCCTCAGATTGGTATGGCACAGGAGAAATCAGAGAGCAGAGAGAGGAGCGCTCGCAGGGAAGACGGACCTACCTGCTCGCCCGCGCGAACGCGTTCGCCCGCGCCGCCGGTAGAAGCTGCTGCCGCCGAGGCTCCGCCTCCCCCTCCCCTGTTCCCCATCCATGCGAGGAGCATGCTGATGCCCCATCGATTCCGCCGTCTCCTCATCGATTCTGATGCGGGTCCTCTCTGTTCCGCCGTCTCCTCGTCGATTCCGCTCGATTGCGCCGTCTCCTCGCCGTCGCCTGCTCGATTCCGCCTTCTCCTCGCCGTCAGCTGCTCGATCTAGAAGGGGATGGCGGCGACTGTAGATCTGGAAGGGGAGCAGCGAGGGAGGGGAGCAGAGCATCGCATCCGGAGAGAGGGGAGGAGCCACGGACGGAAGTGGAGCCGGAGCCACGGACGGAGGCGGAGAGACGAGCGGAGGCGGAGAGACGAGCGGTGGAGAACGAGGAGCAGCGCTAGAGGGGATTATAAGCCACGCCAGGAGGGGGAGGAGCACATGGGCCGCCTGGTGGGCTGGGCCAGCCCACTTCTTACTCCTCCTCTCTTTTTCTTTTTTCCTTTTCTTTTTTCTTCATCATCTACTACTCTAAGCTGTTGTTTTAAGTTTTTCTTAAATCCGTAAGGCGTCGCCTCGCCTCACGCTTTAGTCGCCTAAGCGTAAGGCGGTAGTCACTCGCCACGCCTCGCCTTACCGCCTTAAAAACATTGATCACAACAAGTCAACAAGCAAGGCCCACCCTGGAACCTTAATGGCTGGTGAACACTGCGGTTAAACCGAACCTACTTTAATATCCATCAGGAACTTCCGTCACATTCCCACATACCGAACAAGGACTTCAATTTCAACACTAACCAATGCTCCTGAATTTATTTCAGTGGCAGAGAGAATGATATGCTTAGCTCCAGAGAAGGGTTCTGAGACTTGGGCCTACTGAACAGAATTGTCAACCATCCAAACCAAAACATTGTACATCGAATTCGGATGAGCACACCCCTATTGACGCGATTTTTACTACGCATGTCCCCAATTTACAGCATGGGAGAACAATGAACCACTGTCCTCGAAACAAAACACCAACAGCCTGTTAACTGAACCCAGCATGGCGCATCCCAGAGCGCTGCACTCAGCACAAGGAAATTCCATCAAACACCCCGCGCGCATCAGCAGCCTCACCGCAAGAAACACACTGCCACACAGAGCAGAGCTTGTGAGGAGACAAAGATGGGCGGGGGCGGTACTGAGTACTGACCTGCCTGGCCCTTGTGCCTGGCGCGGTCGAGCGGCGGCGTGATCCGGCGCACGACGGCCTCCGCGTCCGCCTCGTACACCGTCCCCGCGGACGCCGCCATCGCGTGGTTCGCCCGGACCCGGAGGAAGCTGGAGCACGAGGGGAAGGATGGGGGGAAGCCGGCGACGGAGGAGGGGGCAGGAGGAGAAGGGAGGAGGGAGCGGAGCAGGACGAGCTGCCTGCGGAATGCCGGGGAGGCGGCCCACATGCGCCCCCGGTGCGGCTGCTGCTGGTGTCGCCGCGCGTGAGTAAAGACGCGTGAGGGCACGCGCCCGTTGGTCGGCTCATGAGGCTGCCCTGCCGTGGGAATCGAAGGCAGTGGATTCTAGAAACTGCTGGCGCGGTGGACAACGGAGAGTGATCAGTTTCTCTTTTTTTTTGTTTTTTTTATATTTTTGGAGCTCCGCTGGGGACAGTATTTGGAAAATGGCTTTTTTGCATTGCTACCGTTATTATTTTTAAAATTTAGAGAAACATCATTACTATTTATCTATTCTGAACCTGAAGATTACAATTTTTGTTATGTTTGAAATATACCACTGTATACGTCCGGAGAGGCCTTGGGCCAACTGCAAGTGAACACGACGTCTTCGTATTTTCGTATGGACAAAACTACCCCTTCCACCTTACTGGTCATCTTCTTCCTACTTCCCTGTCTTTTCCATGACAGCTTCTTCCCCCCACACCCATGGCGACCAAGTGGCCACCAGCCGCCGTCGTGCCCCTCGGCCATGGTGGGGCGGAGCTCCCGCACGGCCATGGCGGGCTGAAGCTCCTCTGCCTCAAGCTCCCACGCGGCCATGGTGGGCGGAGCTCCCGCGTGGCCATGGTAGGTCGAAGCTCCCGCGCCTCGAGCTCCGTCGACGCCAACGGGAATGGGCAAGCAAGCAGTAGCAGTAGCAGATCCGTACGAGAATGACGAGGACAACGCCATGTCCAGCACCACCGGGACTGGGCGGGGCTTCTTCTCGCGGCGGCCGGAGCCGGAGGTGGGCCTATCGTCGTCCTCATCCGCGGAGCCGGCGCTCCGGAGCTCCGGCGGCCCATGGGAGGGGTGCCATAGGGTGCAGCGCGTGTGCTTGAACCGTAGCCAGCCACACGGACCCGGCGAAGCTCACCTGCAGCTTGGGGATCTCCGGCACGCCACTAGTGAGGTGCCTACTGAGCGCGGCGACCACGGCCCTATACGTGGGGGTGGCGAGGATGGTGAGGCTAGTCCCGGAGTCCGGAATCGCGTCGCCATTCCGATCGACGTCCCACACGTCCGCGAGGATGTCGAGCGCCTCGCCGGTGAAAGCTCTAGTTTGGTTTTGGTGAATTGATGAAACCCTAAGTGCTAACCTAGTTTATCAAGTGATCATGACATAGGTAGCACATTCCAAGTGGTGAAGCAAATGAAGATCATGACATGATGATGGTGATGTCATGGTGATGATCAAGTGCTTAGACTTGAAAAGAAGAAAGAGAAAAACAAAAGGCTCAAGGCAAAGGTATAAATGGTAGGTGCTATTTTGTTTGGTGATCAAGACACTTAGAGAGTGTGATCACATTTAGGTTTGATAGCCGTACTATTAAGAGGGGTGAAACTCGTATCGAAATGCGGTTATCAAAGTGCCACTAGATGCTCTAAATCATTGCATATGCATTTAGGATCTAGTGGAGTGCTAACACCCTTGAAAATGTTTATGAAAATATGCTAACACATGTGCACAAGGTGATACACTTGGTGGTTGGCACATTTGAGCAAGGGGTAGGAACTTCACCGGCGGAGTGTTTGCCCGTAGAGTGCGGACAGTCCGACGGTGCCACCGGTGTCCTAGACAGAAAAGACGGAGGAGGTCACTGTAAGTGACCGGACGCTGGTCTCGGTTGGACCGGCGCGTCCGGTCAGTGGTAGCAGAGGGCGTGCGTTTTGGTCTCTTGACCGGACGCTGGGTCGCTCAGCAACCGGACACTGGTCTCGGTTGGACCGGCGCGTCCGGTCAGTGGTAGCAGAGGGCGTGCGTTTCAGTCTCTTGACCGGATGTTGGGTCGCTCAGCGATCGGATGCTGGAAGGCTGCATCCGGTCATGCTGATGTGGCAGCACAGAGGAAGACACCATGTGACCGGACGCTTCCGGTCAGGAAAAATCATTTCTGGAAGCTTACTGGAAATGACCGGACGTTGGGAGGTTCAGCGTCTGGTCACTGTTAGCTGCTGCATCCGGTCGACTATTGACCGTTGAGATCGGGCGAACAGTATTCAAAGAGAGGGGACACGTGGCATGTATCACGTGACCGGATGCTGAGGGCCAGCGTCCGGTCGATCCGACCGGAGCGTCCGGTCACCCTGAGTTGTGCCCAGTGAAGAGGTACAACGTCTCTATTTCGTGGGGGCTTCTATTTAAGCCCCATGGTCGGCTCAAGCTCACCCTCTTGGCCATTTGCATTGACATAGCAACCTTGTGAGCTTAGCCAAAGCCCTCCCACTCATCTTCATCATTGATTCATTATCTTTGTGAGATTGGGCGAGAATCCAAGTGCATTGCTCGAGTGTTTTCATCTAGAGGCACTTGGTGTTCGTGTTTCGCTGCGGGATTCGCTTGTTACTCTTGGTGGTTGCCGCCACCTAGACGGCTTGGAGCAGCGAGGATCGTCGAGCGGAGGGTGGTGATTGTCTCCAGCTCCGATCGTGGTGATTGTGAGGGGTTCTTGACCTTTCCCCAGCAGAGAGCCAAAAGATACTCTAGTGGATTGCTCGTGGCTTGTGTGATCCTTATCTTGTGTTGGTTGTGCGGCACCCTATTGAGGGTTTGGCGTGTGATGCCAATTAGCACGTGAACCTCCAAGTGAGTGAATCGCCACAACAAGAAGTAGCTTGCCGGCTAGCAAGTGAACCTCGGTAAAAAATCATTGTGTTCATCATTTGATTCCGAGGTGATTGGTCTTCATTGATATTTATTCTTTTGATTGATTGGCTCCTTCCTCGACATGGCAGTATAAACAAATTATTCACTCTCTTTACATTACCGTAAACTAGTTGTCAAGCTCTTTAGTGTAGCTAGTTGTGAGAGCTTGTTAGTTTGGTTAGTGTGACTCTTTAGTTAGCCTTTGAGAGCACGCTAACTTAGTGTAGTGACATAGTTATTGTGTGGATAGAAACTACATAAACTAGAATTGTGGTAGGTGGCTTGTATTTTTAGTAGGCTAGCGCAACACTAGCTTCGCCTCATAATTGTCTAACCGGTTTGTTAAGTGTTGTTGTAGAAATTTTTAAATAGGCATTCACCCCCCTAGCCATTAGGACCTTTCAGCCGGCCACATACACGGCGTCGACCGTCACAGCATAGAATGGGCTTATCTGGTGATCGAGCGGCGGCGGCATCTGTGCGGCGGGCGCCTCGGCGGAGTTGGAGGACGCGACGTCCTCAGGCCCCGACCCGAAGGTGAGGTAGCTGGTGGCGTTGCACGGCGCCAGGTGGTCCATGAGGCAGTAGGAGAAGCGGCCCCCGAAGCACGCAGTGGCGTAGGACGCGAAGGAGATGTTGTTGCCTAGGCTCAGCACGCCATCCGAGGATTGGAAGCTCTAGTCATGATGACATGGTCGCCATGGGAGTTGGGGTAGAAGCTCTCATGGAGAAGACAAGGAAGCAAGGAGGAAGAAGATGACTAGTAGTGGGGTCCACATGTCAGTGACATAGAGAGAGTAAGGTGGAAGGGGTAGTTTTGTCCATATAAAAAATACGATGACGTCGTGTATGTCTACTGTGGGGCCCAATGCCTCTCTAGACGTATACCGTGGCATATTTCAAGCATATGAAGAATTGTAATGGTGAGGTTCAGTATAGGTGAATAGTAATGGTGTTGGGTTCATAAACCCAGGGT
Source organism: Miscanthus floridulus (assembly GCF_019320115.1). Lineage (NCBI taxonomy): Eukaryota > Viridiplantae > Streptophyta > Magnoliopsida > Poales > Poaceae > Miscanthus > Miscanthus floridulus. The sequence goes on from NC_089589.1 coordinate 79,428,472, forward strand.
CCCTCATCAACCGGCTTCCCAGTAAAGGCTCGGCCTAGCAGACGATGTTGCGAACGACGCGCAACTCCTGGGCTAGCCCAAAACTACCTAAACAACAGTCTAGAAGAGCGATCTGCCTTTTCGACCGGAAGGCCTCGACTCTGGCCAGCCTCGCTTCCGACTCCAGCCCGCCTCTCCAACCGGAAGGCCTGGCCAAACGCCGCTTTCGACTCCAACCCGCATCTCCGACCGGGGATACACCGAACCTCTGCTTACAGCTCTTCTCTGACTGGCACAGTCGGAGCCGACTATGACCAACCGCTCGGGGATGCCCGCTCGGTGAGGACCAGGAAAACGGACAGAGCAAGTAAGGCAGGGCACTCAAGTTAAACCGTAATACCGAGGACCGTACCCTACACACCTACAGGACTGATAGGACATGATAGAAGGGTGCCCTACAACCTTCTAGGCAAGCTAGAACCCAAGCAATGTTGTGGGCGCCGACGTTTTACCACAACAGTGTTATGGACGCCATCAATTCCCACACCAGGCAAACACGGTAAAACCCCCCACATGGCTCTGGGCATCAACAGTGTTGTTGGCCCCGTCATTTGCCATATACAGTGAGTACGGTAAAACCTCCCACATGCGTTTGATATGAATAGTGTTATGGGCACCTATAATCATCTTGTACCTGACGACATGGGTAACAAGGCTTAGTAGCATACGTACTCTCTCTCTCACTTGTAAGGCCGTCCCCTTCATCTATAAAAGGGGATGTGCTCTCTCTCAACGGAAGAGGATTCATCGATTCAACATACAACAACAGAACCACCAGGTTCAAACCTCGAGCACACGCTCAAACACTTAGAATATAGCGGAGCTCCTGTCACTCTGGTCCCTCATACTAGAGTCCGACCGGGCCTCTTGCACCCCCATCTTACTCCCTTCCATTTGTAATCCCACAACAAACTTCGAGCACCTGGCCTCAGGAATAAAGTCACCGACCGACTCAAACTAGACGTAGGGCACGTTGCCTGAACCAGTATAAACTCTGTGTCATTGAGTGCTAGGCCACATCCGATCATAATGTATGGCAAAACTACAAATATTTACGTGTTGGTCACTTTCTGCATCGACAGTTGGCGCCGTCCGTGGGGAAGACGTTGTACGTTCACACTTTTTGGTCATCGGATGGCCTACTTTTTCGCCATCTTTGCCATGGAGGGCTCAAGCGATATGACTCTCTTCGGCTCACTAGAGTTCCCCGCACTCCCACCTGTTGGGATGTGGGGGCCTCCCGTCTTTGAGCCGTCCTAGGCCTTCCTCTTCGGAAGCCTGGACTTCATCGCCGATCGCCTCGGCGTACTACACCTCCGCAAAGAGGCACTTGTCCCGGCACCCGTTGGAGGGGCGCTGTAAGGTCGAGATGGTGGACTAGAGGGGGGGGTGAATAGTTCTTTCTAAAATTAATCACATCGGCTAACCGAAATAAGTGTGAAATTAAAACTATCAGTCTAGTCAAGACTACACCACTCTATCTATGTTCTCTAGCACCTTCGAAACATACTAATTAAGCAACAAAGATGCCGAGCTAGCTAGAGCTCACCTAACCAATTCTAGAAGTAAGGTCATATAAACCTATGCCACTAGTACTTCAAGCAACAAGGGAGCTCCTACACATGCTAGTAAGCAAAAGCACAAAGCCACCTAATGCTCACTAACAATGCTCAATAACAAGGCAACCAATGCCAAATTAGAGAGCGCAAATACTTAGCTACACAAACTAAGCAATATGACTAACAAGGTTACACAAACCAAATTAGCCATGCAAGGGAGCTACTTCTATGCTACACAAGCAAGAAGGTAACTAGTGAGCTACATAAGCTAACTAATTACAAGAGCAACTACACAAGCACAATGTATATAAAAGTAATCACAAGCTTGTGTAAAGGGATTGCAAACCAACGGGAAGAACAAGGTTGACACGGTGATTTTCTCCCGAGGTTCATGTACTTGCCAACACGCTATGTCCCCATTGTGTTGATCGCTCACTTGGTGGTTCAACGGCTAATTGGCATCACCCGCCAAGCCCGCACATCGGGCACCACAAGAACCTACCCCGAAAAGTGAGGATAGCTCAATGACACGCTCAACTAGAGTAGCTCTTTGCGGCTCTCGCACGGTGAGCACAATGCCCCTTACAAAGCTCTTCTCCAGAGCACCGCATAAGCTTCTTGCGGGCTTCGACGGAGACCACCACCAAGCCATCTAGGAGGTGGCAACCTCCAAGAGTAACAAGCACCACCGGCTTGCAACTCAATCACCTAGTGCTACTTGATGCAACCTCACAATACAATCGCACTAGAATCGCTCTCTCACACAATCGGATGATCACTATCAAGCATATGTGAGATGGATGACTCCTAAGCACTCTCAAGCATGGACACAAAGTCCCCCGAGGTGCTCAACTCCAGCCATGGCTGAGACCACCTTCTATTTATAGCCACATGGGCTAAACTAGCCGTTACCCCTTCACTGGGCAAAACTCAGGACGACCAGATGCTCCTGTCAGATTGACCGGACGCACCCTGCCAGCGTCCGGTCGCTCTACGCTGTCCATGTGTCGCTCTGCGTTCAACCAGAGCCACCCAATCTCAACGGTTAAGTTGTGATCGAACACTACACATTCAATGACTGAACGTTGCTGCACCTGAGTCTGGTCGTTTCCAGAGAGCTCCTCGAGCCATTGTTTTGCGACCGGATGCGTCCGGTCCACCATGACCGGATGCAGACCAGCATCCGATCAGTTCTGTGCCCGCGCGCCTAACTCTAACGCCGCCTACATCAGCACTAACCAGACATAGACCCTGAGCGTTCAGTCATGAGACCGAGACCACGCGCTCACTGCTACCACTAATTGAACGAGTCGGTCCTGTCGAGGCCAGCGTTCGATCAGTTCTATGAAACCCTGTCTTTTCTGTATAGGGCACCGGTGGCACCATCGGACTTCATCTCCTTTATAAATGTGCCAATACCACCAAGTGGAGTTTTGAACCTTTCTCGCCTCTATTCCATTGCCGAGTTGAACCACATCAACTCCAACTTCATCTCCTTTATAAATGTGCCAACACCACCAAGTGTACACCACCATGTGTATGTGTGTTAGCATTTTCATAATCATTTCCCAAAGGATTAGCCACTCAACTTGCTACATCACTCAATCCTAGCGATGATGTAAAGTTAGATCACTCGAGTGGCACTAGATGACCGATATGCAAATAAGTTTGCCCCTCTTGATAGTATGGCCATCTATCCTAAACCTGGTCATAAACTTCTCTACACACCTATAACTGGTGAAATGAAATGCCCTAGGTTATACCTTTGCCTTGCGCATTCCATTCTATCTCCTCTAATGTCGATGCAACACATGCACCAACACGATCAACAATGATATGATCCACTTCATATCATCACATGATCATATTGGTTCATCGATCTTGACTTCACTTGCTTTTCACCGTTGCCTTTGTCCATCGGTGCCAAGTCTTGCTCAAGCTTCACCGCCACGCGGTCCATCGCTCCAAAGCCTCCGACTTGCCCTTCACGCTTTCAATCGGTCCATCAAGCCAAGTATTGTCTTGATCTTCTCCACCTTGATCACATGACTCAATGTCATGTCTCATATGCAATAAGCTCCTTCATCATAACATGTGTGAGCTTTGCAACATCTCCGTGACATTTCCACCTCCATGGCATATGTTGCTCACACATATGTACCTGTGGACTAATCACCTATGTATCTCACATAAACACAATTAGTCCACCTAGGTTGTCACTCAATTACCAAAACCATACAAGGACCTTTTAGGCACCCTCCGTTGGCTCCGGGACTCCCGACAACTTCAACGATGAGGCGCCTATGCTTCGTTCTGAGCATACGCTCTGCTTAAACCTCGATGTGAGTAACATACGTACTATTATTTACTCGTTGTTTACTATCTTTCGACAATTATCCGGAGGGACCCCATTGTCCGTCCCGCGACCGCCATGCGACCGGTTCCCCTATGGCCTCGCATCCCCCGAGGACGGGTACGCTCGAGGGCTCCAAAGGACGCTGGCGCCGCCCCCTCTCACATCCAAGTTCATGGGAATGGCGAGCTATGCTCCCACCAGTTTCCACGAGCTCCTAGATGACGAGATTGAGAGCGATGGCTCTAGCATCGGCGATGTGGCACCTAGCCACCATCTGTCCCTAGAGTGCGCTATGGCAGACGCTCTAGGACAGCCGCTGGTGGTAGCAGAGTCCATACAGAGTCACACCCCTCTAGATCCTCACATGGGGGCCCTTGTGCTCGCATGAGAGCACGTCGAGCAGCTACGACAATGGCGACAGAACCAACCGCCACCTACGCCGGCGCACTCGACGCAGCACGTTGCGCCACGCGCGCATAATCTGGCAAGCAGCGCTTGGGGTCACGCCCGCTAGGTCCAGCTCAACATCATGGATGCAGGGAACGATCCCCCATAGTTCGCTTGGGCCGAAAAGAGCATCGCCGTTGCGGTGACGCTTTTGCACAGCGTCCCCGAGCTTGTCGACCCCTAAGACCAGCAGGTCCACCGGAACCTCCGAGCGCTTGTGGAGACTGCCACCGTTCAACAGGCAGAGAGCTCCGCATCGCGACACCGACTCATGGCCTCACTCCCCACTAGTGGAGTGGGAACACACCGGATGAATCACTCCATCCGCTCACCACTACAGCCACCAAGCGTTGCACAGGAGGCCGCAGCCGCACCACGGCCTGACCTGGCACCCGCTCCACACTGACCCCCTATGCGCGAATGGCTCGGACCAAACCAAGACGCTCGCAACGTCATTAGCAACCGGCGTCGGGCCTGACATGATGATGACGTCCATCGAGCGACAGTAAGGGCGGTTGACATGGACCCCGGCCGGACCATCAAGGGGAGCGACAAAATACACCCCAAGCATGGTCGCCAGCCGGACGACCAGATTCCTAGCCCGGATGGCCCAGGACCATGGGCCTTTGGGTGACGCATCCAGAGAGTGACGTTCCCACAGCGCTTCTGACCGCCCACCAACATCGCCAAGTACACCGGGGAGACGAACCCTGGTATATGGCTCAAAGATTTTTGGCTCACCTACCAAGCCGGAGGAGTGGATGACGACCACTTCATCATTCAGTACCTCCCCATTTACGTGGGGGAACATGTTCGAGCATGGCTCGAATTCCTACCATACGACAGCATCTGCGACTAGGCGGACCTCAAGAGGGTCTTTGTCGGGAACTTCTACGGGACGTATGTCTACCTTGGGAACTCTTGGGACCTCAAGAGCTGCCAGTAGGAGCCTAGTGAGCCCCTATGGGATTACATCCATTGGTTCTCCAAAAGATGCAACTTCCTCCCTGATGTCATCGACATGGACATCATTAGTGCATTCCTCTCTAGGACAACCTGCATGTCCCTAATCCACAGGCTTGGCTGCCTAAAGCCCCATACCACACGCAACCTGCTCGACGTCGCCACGAACCATGCCTCCAGCGAGGAGGCGGTTGGAGCGGTCTTCAATGGAGGCCAGGACAAAGGCAAGGTCAAGCGCAAGGATCAAGACGAGGGCCCCTCCACACAGAGGGGCAAAAAGAACAAGAAGGATCGGCGCCAACCGGCCAACTCCGCGTTTGTCACCGCGGCTGATCGCACGGGCAAGTAGCCCCAGCAGGGCCTGCCAGACCACTTTGATGAACTCATGGAGAGCCAGAGCACTAACCACGCCTACCCCATCAATCACCTCTACAAGGACTGCGAACTCCTCAAGCGCTTTCTACGATAGGCCGGCAGGCCGAAGGAAGGAAAGGGCAAAGAGGTAGCGGCCAAGAAAGGGGGCATGGCGGGCAAGGATCCGGACAACTAAAGGTCCCTATATGGCGACCGAGGTGATCCAATCGGGCACCTACCGACCGAAGGATGACAACGGCAATGTTCTCACCAACACTTGGAACATTGAACAGCTATGTCATTTTTCCCCTAAATTCGGTCTTACCACTTTTTACCAACGCTTGCTCCTATAAAGCGCCCTAGCCTGAACACTTTTAGCTTGGGTCGCTCGGGAGCTCCATGAGGGTACAATACCACCTCTCTTTTTTATCACATGGTAAAAAAAATCGCTCAAACGAAAGGGCATTTCATTCCTTTGATTATCCTACGTAACTTTGTTTTTACTCCCGACCAAGCGCACCCCGCCATGACCTACGGTTATGAGCAGCCAAGACTCGCGGGCTACGCCTGGGTTCTTAAAGTTGCACCCTACGGAACAAACGGGCAGGTGCAAAAAAGAAAGGATAAAAACAAAGCTATGCTAGGATAAAAAAAACAAGGAACAGATAGTGATTCTATCACAAAACAGAACTAATGTATTCATTGATACAAAAATTGTTCACACAGGGGCTCCCCCATGAACTTAACGATTACATTTGTTGACTACTTCTACTCCAAATGCTACTGTGGCCGCTCGGCGGTTTCGGCTGATGCCAAAGGTGAGGCCATGGCACATACCGCTAGACATAACCACCACCGCATGGGCCCCACCCGATTCTGCTCCCTCGACTTTGGCGAGCGCAACGGGTACCTCAAGGATGTCACACCCATAGATGCTCAATAGAAAAGCATGGAGCTCTGGACCTTTTCATGCAGTCGAGGCAGCTCCTGGACAGGGACGCTACCCGCCGAAGTACAACCACCATGGCTAGAGGATGTCTCATCAAACTTTATGAACCGGCCAACCTGAGCGACTACAAGGGGGAAACCCCCCACCAGTGTAGTCCTAGGCAGCTCCCCCTCCAACAAGGCTCGCCCGGAGAAGATTCGCTGAAAGGAATCCACGTGCGGCTCCAAAGCGACGAAGGCCTCACAGACAGTGACAAAGCCGGTGACGTGCAGCACCCTCCAGTGCGCCACCTCCTTCGGCGGAAGCAGCCCCTTCTCAGCGAAGGCGGCCAGCACCATCTCATCTACGTTGGGTGACCTCCAACTCGACATTACGCTCTAGAATCATGATCAAGTATGTGAGTCTCCTTTCCCTCTCCTTCCCCTATTTAAAGAGGAGGTGCAACAGATTCAGGAAAGGCAAAAGGATTGGGGCGAGAAACCCTCTCCCTTCCCCTATTCAATGCGGACGGGAATGCGACAAGTCATGACCGATGGGGTGCACCCTGCCCGACGAAACATCGCTCGATTGGATGAAATGTGGCCTGGGCATGGCCCACCACTACCGCATGACCGGGCGCGGGAAACAAAGCGTCGCCGCACACAGGCGGCCCTCCGCCTTCCTAGGCAAGCCTTGGAAGAGCCCAACGATGAGATCTCCATCCAGGAGAGACCAACGGGCTTCCTAAGTCGATCGGACGGCTCATGCAAACACTAAGAGATAGGTAAGGAGCAGAGGAATGCCCCTTGTGGGCCATGCTGACTCCGTCACGATTGACAAGCACGGGTCTTGATCAGACATATCCGATAAAGACTCCTCAAAACCTGTCACTCGAGTCATCAAGGTAACTTTACCAAAACCTTCTATTTCATTTATTTGCATCCACATATTCATCCATACACGCATTCATTCATTTATCCCATACATCCAGAGCATTGCATATGCAGTTAAATGCATCACAACACTCCGTGTTGCATCACGAAGTGACAGTTGCCTCATTCAACATGAGCAATGACCGATCGAGGTTCGAAGGCCAGCCCACGAAGGGCTCAAGGCCGCCTCGCGTCAAACAGAGCCAGGGGAGAAAACACAGATAAACCCCGAGTGACCCTCGCCTAGTCCGCCTTGAAACATGTAGGGTCATCTCAACCTTCTCGTTCGATCCTAACCTCGAGCCATGCCCATAGAATCTCCATTGAGGGGAGGCCAGCAGGCCACTCGGGTCGGTCTCTGGAATGACCCAGGCATCTGCTGGGATGTGGGTTAAGGAGCAGTGGAGTGCCACATGAGGGCTATGCTAACCCCGTCACAAACATACGGACCCGGACTTCACTCGAACATGCCCGTTAGCGAGCTCACCGAGCACCTCACTCGAGCCATCGAGGCAAGCGACATTAGCTTAGCCCCTCCGGTTGTGGAAACCATGGACGGGGTAACGCATGAAACTCGACCTGACCCCTACCAAATCCAACGGGGCTCGGGGGCTCAAGACGCCAAAACGCCTCGGTTGCGCCTAGGATCCATGACTCCGACTTGCCTGATCCCTAAAACTGCCTCGGTGCGCCCAACGCCTACATCCACGAGTCCATCTCACCCGATCCCTAAAACAGCCTTGGCTGCGCTCGACGCTAGGATCCACGAGTCTGTCTTGCTCGATCCCTAAACTACCTCGGCAGCGCCCGACGCCAAGATCCACGAGCTCATCTCATGTGATCCCTAAAAATGCCTCGGTTGCGCCCGACACTAGGATCCACGAGTCAGTCTCACCCAATCCCTCGGCTACACCTGATGCCTGGGTCCGTGAGCTCATCTCGCCCAATCCCTAAAACTACCTCGGCTGCTGCACGACGGGTCCATGAGTCCGTCTCACCCGATCCCTCGGCTGCTCCCGATGCTAGGAACCGTGAGTCCGTCTCCCGTGATCCCTAACACTGCCTCAGCTACGCCCGATGCCTAGGTCTATGAGCTCGTCTTGCCCGATCCCTAAAACTACATCGGTTGAGCGCGACGGGTCCATGAGTCTGTCTCGCCCGATCCCTCGACTGCGCCCGACGCCAGGATCCGCGAGTCCGTCACCCATGATCCCTAAAACTGCCTCGGCTATGCGTGATGGGTCCGTGAGTCTGTCTTGCCCAATCCCTCGACTGCGCCCGACACCTGGGTCCACAAGCTCATCTCGCCTGATCCCTAAAACTGCCTTGGCTAAGCACAATGGGTCCATGAGTCTGTCTTGCCCGATCCCTCGGCTGTGCCCGACGCCTGGATCTGCGAGCTCATCTCTCCCGATCCCTAAAACTACCTCAGCTATGCACGATGGGTCCAAGAGTCCATCTCGCCTGATCCCTCAGCTACGCCTGATGCCTGGGTCCGCAAGCTCGTCTTGCCCAATCCCTAAAGCTGCCTCGGCTACGCACGACAGCTCCACAAGTCCATCTCGCCCGATCCCTCAGCTACGCCCGATGCCTGGGTCCGCAAGCTCATCTCGCCTGATCCCTAAAACTGCCTCGGCTGCGCACGACGGGTCCGCTACTCTGTCTCGCCTGATCCCTTGGCTGCCCCCGATGCCTAGGTCCACGAGCTCGTCTCGCCCAATCCCTAAAACTATCTCAGCTACGCATGATGGGTCCGCAAGTCCGTCTCACCTGATCCCTCGGCTGCGCCCGATGCCACCTTGGTTGACGACTCTATCTCAACCAAAGGTACACACGCACACACCCGCTGACAAAAACCACCCAGGCGATTCTACCTAAATCGCCCGGGGGCTACACCCGCAGGTGCACTCGCGCGCACCCGCTGTCAAACAAACAAAAAATTCCACCACTGACAAAATGAAATATCCCCCAGATGATTCTACCCAAATCGCTCGGGGGCTCGGGGGCTACACCCACGGGTGCGCTCACGCACACCCGTCGTCAAGACAAAAATCCCCTAGATGATTCTATCCGAATCGCCCAGAGCTTGGGGGCTCCTGTCGGGTTCATAAACTCAGGGTCCCTCATGGACCAGCTTCCCAGCAAAGGCTCGGCCCAGTAGACGATGTTGCGAATGATGCGCAACTCCTGGGCTAGCTGAACGACAGGCCAGAAGAGCGATCCGCCTTTTCGACTAGAAGGCCTCGACTTCGGCCGGCCTCTCTGACTGGAAGGCCTTGCTTCTGACTCCGACCTGCCTCTCCGATGGGAAGGCCTGGCCAAACGCCGCTTTTGACTCCAACCCATGTCTCCGACCGGGGATACACCGAACCTCTGCTTACAGCTCTTCTCTGACTGGGGCAGTCGGAGCCGACTAGGACCAATCAACCGGGGACGGCCGCTCAGTGACGACCAGGAAAATGGACGGAGCAAGTAAGGCAGGGCACTCAAGTCAAACTGTAATACCGAGGACCGTACCCTGCACACCTGCAGGACCAATAGGACATGACCCAAGTAGTGTTGTGGGCGTCGATGTTTTACCACTACAGTGTTATGGGCGCCATCAATTCCCACACCAGGCAGACACGGTAAAACCCCCCACATGGCTCTGGGCATCAACAGTGTTGTAGGCGCCGTCATTTGCCATATACAGTGAGTACGGTAAAACCTCCCACATGCGTCTGACATGAATAGTATTATGGGCGCATATAGTCATCTTGTACCCGACGGCATGGACAACAAGGCTTAGTAGCATACGTACTCTCTCTCACTTATAAGGTCGTCCCCTTCATCTATAAAAGGAGATGTGCTCTCCCCAATAGAAGAGGATCCATCGATTCAACATACAACAACAGAACCACCAAGTTCAAATCTCGAGCATACGCTCGAACACTTAGCACATAGCGGAGCTCCTGTCACTCTCGGTCCCTCAGACTAGAGTCTGACCGGGCCTCTTACACCCTCATCTTACTCCCTTCCGTTTGTAACCCTACAGCAAACTTCGAGCACATGGGCATAGGAATAAAGTCACCGTCCGACTCAAACTAGACGTAGGGCACGTTGCCTGAACCAGTATAAATCCTGTGTCATTGAGTGCTAGGCCACATCCAATCACAACGTACGGCAAAACTACAAATATTTATGTGTTGGTCACTTTCTGCACCGACAAATAGTATTGTTCCAAACTTCAAAAATTGTAATGGCAACAATAAAAAAACCCTTGAAAAGTTTGTTGAACAATGTTCTTTGAAAATTGTTATGCATATCCATAGTAATATGTTTTTTGTTTAGTTTTTTTCTAATGATACGAAGCGGGCGGTCCGTTCGGCCGCTAAAAAAATCTCTCTACTACGCTCCGCCTCCACTACGCCGCCAGCCTTCCATACTCCGCCTCCACTGCACCGCCCACCTTCCCCAATTCGCCTCCACCGTGCCGCCAGCCTACGCTGCGACATCCGCTCGCTGCGTCCACTCCATGCATGCGCCATCGAGCCGGCAAGCCTCGATGATGGATGCTCTAACAAGCAGACGAGGGGAGGAGCTTCGTGTGACACCGCCTTACCCACGCTGATATTGCGAGCTCCATGCACCACCACTGACTTCCGCGCCGGCGTCGAGCTCCGCAACAATGAGACTCTATTCGTCTAAGCAGCAAGGTGACATTACACTGAAAGCACATGTTACAAGAGTAAATTTCAAGTGTTTCAGATGTTTCAGAGGTATGTTGCAAGCATTTTATATTGATATTGCAAAAGTAAGTCAAGATGTTGCACATGTTGTAATGGCTATATACGTATGTTTCAAATGTATGTTCCAAGTATTTCATTTATTTCAGACGTATGTTGCAAGTGTTTCATCTAGGTGTTATAAAAGTAGATCTGGATGTTGCAAATATATGCAAGTGTTTCAGGTGTTTTCATATGTATGTTGCAAGTGTTTCACTTGGATGTTGCATATATTTACAATGGCTACACACGTGTTTTTAAGTTTTTTCTAGTGTTTTGTTTTCAAGTGTTTTAGATGCATGTTACAAGTGTTCAACTGATTTGGACGTATATTTCAAGTGTTTCATCTAAATGTTATAAAAGTAGATCGTGTATCACATATATTGCAATGGGACCCATCTGCTGAGTGTGTGCGTACGCGTGAGAAGCGGAGTGGGCAGAGGCATGGATACGGGCAGTCCCGGGCACGTAAAACGGGAGCTGTTGGGGGCGTCGTGCATGCACCTGGCACTGGAGGCGGAGGGGGATGGAGTGAGGCAGGGGCACACGGCCCCACGTGCATGCGGGCGCAGGAAGCAACGGGGGCGTGGGCATTCGAACATAGAGCCGCGGAGGTTCCCGCGTGCACGCGTGAGCATTTTTTTTCAGTTGTCGAGCTAGCCCCGCTTGGATTTACTTCAGTTCTAAAACTATGGCGCGCACCTACCAGACTTGCTGTCTAGGTCAGGTCAGATTGTGTTCGTTAGGTCGGGTGGTCCATCATCTCTACAGCTCCCATGTATCGCTGGTTGGTCAATGAGCAGAGGGATTTTTGCCGAAAGAAATGCATGCTACAGATTGCCCTACGCACAGTTCAATTTTCCATGTCATCTGAAACAATTGAATACCTTAAGTCTTTCAAAGCAGTTCACTTCTTTTCTTTGTTCATGTTGTCTATTCTTTGCAATTCTTCACAAAGGAGAAAATTGCATATTTAAGACTCTAATCGTCGCGCTTCGCAGTTTTAGGACTTCAATGGTCAACTTCGTAAAAATAACCCTCCAAAGGTTGGACTCTTGATTTTCATGTCATTATGTGTATTTTCTATCTTTTCTTGCACGTATACATGTATTTGGCACCGTACGTACCTGGGAAGGGAAGTCCGAGCCACCCGACATTTCGTAGTCACCCGACGTTAAGAAGCCCTAACCCTTCGTCTGTTCGTATCGCCGTCACCCGACGCCGCGACGTTTCTCCCAACCATGATCCCGACGCCGCGGCAGCAGCCATGGAGGCCCAGCCTCTCATCGCCAAGGGACAGCCTGCCGACGCCGCGGCCATGGAGGGTCAGGCTCCCGACGCCACGGTCATGGAGGACCAGCCTCCCAAAACCATGGCCAGCCCTTCGCTTCCCCTGGCCGTGGCCGCCGAAGGCCAGGCAGCGGCTGCAAAGTGGCTAGCCACGCGTGCCCGAGACGACCTGTCCACAACGGACGCCCGAGGCCTGCCCGCGCCAATCGCTCAAGGGCTGGCAGCGGCCGTTGGCGACGTGGCCGTGCCTGAGGGCTCCATGGATGGCGAAGCTCCACCGCCGGCCACTGCTATGTCCAGAAATTTTAGCAAAAAATCCAGGCGGCGGCGGCGAGCCAGGCAGCCCAGGCAGCAAGGATGGCGGTGGTCAGCCTACGTGCCTGCAAGGGCGGCGGCGGCCAAGAAGCATGCCCAGGCAGCAGTCTCAGCCATCAAGTACGGACGTATGTACGACAGGAACAGAAGGAGCGGTCTCGGCAGATACATGTATAAAGATAAAAAAAGAAAGAAAATACACATAATGTCATGAAAATCAAGAGTCCAACATTTTCGGGGTTATTTTTACGAAGTTAACGATTGGAGTTCTAAAACTGCGAATTGCAACGATTAGAGTCCCAAATATGCAATTTTCTCTTCACAAAGTAACTACTATTTTCGACCGTTAGTGTTTTTGACCTGATGGTATCGTTTCCAATATCTCGACTTTCCATTTTACTGATTGGCGTTTCAGATTTCGGAGTTTTCATGACCGTTTTTATCCCTTGAAGAAGGCAAAGATGAATGAGACAACTTAAGAGGAAGAGCCACAACACGTGGAAGAAATGGAGTAGTGGCCAATAGGTCATTTTTAGTTCCACCACATACCCAAGGATATAGTTGGCCAGAAGGCCCGAGGCCCGACAGCATGGCCCATGGCCCGAGCTTTTGGCCCGGCCTAGGCACAGCATGGCACGTTGACTGTCGGGCCCGTGCTGGCCCGGCCCGGCCATAGGGCCGTGCCTAGGCTGCCCCCTAAGCCCGCCATGCCGGCCTGGCCCGGCCCGATCAGGTGCACATAAAAATATATTAGCCAACACCATAACCCTAGAGTCTATTTCCAACTCCTAGCCGCCGCCACACGCGCTCTTCCTCAACTACCCAACTTTGTTTCCCGTCCCAACACCGCCCCTTCCTTCTACACGCGCTACTCTCCTTCCATCCCGTCCCGACACCGCCCCCTCCCTTCTGCACGCGCTACTCTCCTTCCATCCTCTACTCCGACTCTGGTCCCGTGCTTCCATCCTCTACTCCGCACTTGGCATCGTTTACTAGTGCGCGCACGGAGGTGCAAGGCGGCGGCACGGCCCCGGGTGGCACGCACGGAGGAGGTGAGGCGGTGGCGCGGCTCCCGCTCGTGGTGCGCAGAGGAAGCGAGGCGGCACGACCCCGCCCGATGGCATCTAGCAAGCGGCGATGCGGCCTCAACTCCAGGCCTTCCAGCTTCTCGGGTGCAGCTCGGCCCGAGCAGGCCGTCGGGCCAACCCGGCCCGACTAAACTCTATTAAGGCCGTGCTTGGGCCGTTGGTGCCGCCCATGGGCTAGCACGGCACGGTCCGATGCACTTGACGGGCTATGCTGGCCCATGACCATTGGGCCATGCCGAGCATGGGTCCATGCCGTGCCAAGCACGGGCCCATGCCATGCTGGGCCGGGCAGCCCAAATGGCCATCTTTACCCAACGAACAAGGGACAAACAAAAATTCCGGCCACAAGCGTGTTGAGTGCCTAGCGGGCTGCTTTAGGTTTCTTTTATAGTTCACTAGAAAACCAGGCGCGGCAAAGCCGCGCCCTTGTTGGAGCAACCAGCCTGTGAGAACAACAAAATGGTTGAAATTGACCTCCTTTATAAGGTTTTAAGCGACTTGGAGATCGGGATATGAGGACATGGGCTATAAAGTTTTTGACATATAGGAGCTACAAAGTAAATATCGTGCATGCTGATGTAGCAATGTGATATATTTTTAGCAATTGCAAGAATGACTACTAACAAGCTGAGTGAAGGCATAAACGATCAAATTTAATTGGAGGTTGCACTGACATTGTTTGATCTGTGAACGTTGTTTCAGAAATAATCTTGGTGAAAGGGTGTTCACTTAGATCACTTATTATACAGTTAAATTTGTCTGTCTTCAAGATAGTATAAAGCAAATGATGATAAAATGGGCTTCATGTAATTATAGCTAAAAACTAAATATTTTCTGTAGCTAAATTTATAGTTATGGATAAAGCCAGCTGCGAGCGTATGAAGATAGCGCCAACGATCCCTATCAGAGTGTGAAATTTTTTTATCACTATCTTTAGTTATCAAACATAGAAGTAGCAAAATTTCTATGGGAAGAACATAAAAGATTGAGCAACTAATAAAAAGCTATATTCTAATGTCTTTTTATTACCTTCGTCGTAGTTTTGAAACTTAATGGTATTCAGGTGGTTGCTATATAAGCTTCACTGATGCTTAAGGGCAGATTTAAAGAGTGCAGCCCCTAACTTTATTTAATAATTTCAGAAAAGAACAACACTTACATATATTTTAGTGCAAGGAAAATAAAGTGTTTAGGTGTAAATGTTACCATGCCTTGAGAAGAAGAGAGTACAATAATTTTATGAAAGAGCAACACTTATAACCCCGTTCGCTTGGGCTTGTTTGGCTGATAAGCCATGACTGAAAGTACTGTTGGCTGATTTGGTGTGAGAGAAAAATACTGTTCGTTGGCTGAAAAAGTATGGCTTATAAGCCAAACAAGCTCAAGCGAACAGGATTCTGTTCTTTTCTTATTCTCTTCCCTTGCTGTATTTTTTGCTATGTTAATTATCTTATTATTTTGGAATATGGTTGGATATTTCTCTATTTCAAGAGCAAAAGATACATTATGTATACAGAGTATAACCACATTTAACTGTTCCTTTTAATTTTAAGACACATTAGGTATACAGAGTATTACCAAGTTCAACTGGTTCTTTGAATTTCATAAGAGTTTGTGTGTGTGCGTGTGTTGAAATTTTTCAGTAGGACACACGAGGGGAGTAATAACCCCCTACTAAAACAGAAAGCTGCATTGGTACCAATGTCCAATGAAAAATACAAAAAAATGACCATGAAAATTGATAACGGCTCCGGAACCATAGAGTTCTTGTTTTGTGAATTCATCAATAGTCAAAATAATTTATTAGCACTCAAGATTCCATACATTTAAAAAACCATGTTAACAAAATAACATGTTCCATATTTTAAAAAGTTATCAACGGACGTTTCATTAATCATCGAAGCTTCCAACTTAATTCGTCCCACTGTATACAAAAGGTGAAATGAGATTTGCTCTATTGAGTAAGGTAGCATTCAGAGAGAAGAATAGGAGACATATACCTTTATGCTAGCAGCATGTCCTTGCTGGGTCTATCTTCTTACTACGACGCAAGGTACAGATCAAGGGAGAATTGCCAAACATGAGTTTAAATTATTTTTGTATAACAAGCAATAAGGGATTTGGCATGGCAAGCAGCGGTGTCTTTCTGAATCAAGCAGTAGAGGGGTCCACCCTAGTCATTATTAATCAGTAATTTCTCGTCTGAAGCAGAAACCGGTGGACCTTATATGTCACCAAAATGGTGCTGAGCAATCTCCTCAAGTGTTTCCTTGGTCAGCACCTAATTGTTGCCCAATGCTGGATTGTATGAGATGAAGATATCCATGTGGTTCACCAGATCTTTAGCTGACATCGGCAGTCTAAGCCCATGCACCTTTAATTAACTCCACCGGTGAGAGATATTGCATTATGTTGTGGTACGATTCACATTCCAGCTCCAATAAAAATGAATGGGATTAGAAAGATTAATCAAAATATACTAAGATGTATATTGTGATTATGTGAGTGGCACTGAATGTTTGATTCATCATCAGGAGAGGATTAGAGAATGTATAGGCTAGCAAATTACCTTTATAACATTTAAGATATATTTAATCCGTCCTTGAGAGACGCTGGCTGTGGTACCCTGCTGTTCTGGGGCTCGGAGCGACACGATCCAAGCGAGGGAGGGGGCAGGGAGTAGCTGCGATGGTGACCACCGTGGTTTCGACCGGTATGCCGGAAGATAGAGAAATCAAGGGAGAAGCAGCAAGCAAGCATGTTCGAGGTGAAGCGGCATTTCATCGAGCAGATAGCGCACATCCAGGAGCAGTGGCGAGGGACCCCCACGGAGAGGGCTACGGCCTACGGGGGGTGAAAGGGCGGGTCAGTAGGTGTGATGCTTACCAACGGAAGGAGGTGGCTGCGCATCCGTTGGTTCCTACGCCGATCGTCCAGTGAGCCTGGACGCGACGGTGGAGGTTGCGTGTTTGTGCTGCTGCTGCTGCTGCGCATGATGGAGCACTGCTACTACTAGTGCTACCCGGGGGAAGGGAGGAATGGAGCTCCCTGGCCGCCTCGTCGCTTGGCCGTAGTGGCATTCGCCGTGGGGAATGCCTACGCTGGTGGTCTGCCAACTGC
This sequence comes from Miscanthus floridulus, assembly GCF_019320115.1. Lineage (NCBI taxonomy): Eukaryota > Viridiplantae > Streptophyta > Magnoliopsida > Poales > Poaceae > Miscanthus > Miscanthus floridulus. The sequence continues at coordinate 79,445,627 of NC_089589.1, forward strand.
CGTCAGTGCTGGTCCTAGAAATTTAAGGGCCCTCTGGTGATCTCGTCGCAACGGCCCCTCTTGATCATATATAAAATCTTATAATATATAGGCGCTAATTTTACTTACAAAATGAAAGCAAATTCAATAACATATTTTTTATTTAACATGTCCGATAATTATCGAAAAATAATGTAGATTAAGCAATATATTTGTAGATGTATGAAAATTATCGAGGAACAATGTAGATTAAAAAAGTAATATATTCGTTTTCTTTTTTCACCCATGACAAATGCTTCTTAGGTAACATTCTAAAATTCTAACACCTAAATTAGAAGAAAAATATGAGTATATGGATACAAAGTACTAGAAGTCTAGAATACTATACAAATAATTAATTTGAATTAAAAATAAAAAGGAAAAAATACCTTGAGCCTAAACAACTGATCAGTGATCGCAATTCATAAGAAGCCAAGAATCAAGATATCGTCGTCGTGGAGCCATGCATGGTCGCCATCCTCGTGCATGTCCGTGTCTCCGGTAGTCTAGCTCTTCGCGGCGGCGCGGCTCGCCAGCTCCGCGTGTGTAAGGCGCATGTCACAAATTCACGATTAGAGTGTGCTGTGTGCAGCGTGACTCCTCTCCTCCTCTCTACCCGAGGGTCATGGGAAAAAGGAAACTAGAAAAGAAATGCCGATGTTGTCTTTTTGGGTCGTCTGACCAGTTTTATGTCTCTCTTCTCATTAATTTGCTAATGCCTAATGGAATATAGGACCTAGGGTCTGTATACCTGGGCTTGAGCCCCTCCTCCGCTTAGGCCCTCGGCCGTCGCACCTGGTGCCCTACCCCTAGGGCCGGCACTGGCTACCGCCACCGCAGCACCCGCGCTGCCGTCCTCTACCCGAGCGAACAGGTCGAGGCGCAATGACTCCATGAGGCTCGAGAGATTTCAGGTCGGAGTCTTGGCTTGATGGACGAGGGACTCGATCGATCAGCAACTGAACTGGCGTCAGCGTCCGTGTGGCTGGACGTGTTCGCGTCTCCTCGTCGATCGCCGTGCCGCCCTTGCTTCACGCTGCTCATCCGTTTGAGGAGCAGGACGGGCCAACGGGCCATGAAGATTCGCGAGCCATCGGATGGGCAGAGAAGCGGGTAGAGACCCAAACCGCTCCACCATCGGACGGACCACGTTGCTCGTTTGCCTGATCGGACGGCTAATGGACTAACGGGCGACGTGGCCCGATCCGCTACCCGTCTTTTGGAAGCAGGATTCCTTTATAGAGATGGGCCGCATGGGACTTTGCTACTTAGTAAAACATATTGAGATAACTCTTATAAATAGAAAAAAGAATTTAAGATTTGAAGTCATCTTGCACCGGCACAAAATTGATTTAAGGAGACAACTTCTCTGATTAACAGATGAGGACGCATCTAGAGACCACCCCTGTAAATAGTCTGGTGGCCTCTGGCCTGCACGCAAATGCCCATCTCTGAAAATTATTTACAGAGGCAGATGTCTTAAGACCCGTCTCTATTAATCATCGATTTACATAGGTGGCCTGGTCACCTTAGGACGCCCATCTGTAAATTGATTTTCAAAGATAGGCAACTTAAGTTGTCCATCTCTGAAAATCATTACTAATGGAGATGGGCATTCTAAGAATTTGTCTCCCAAAATTGATTAACAGAGGTGAGCATCTTAAAATGTCTATTTTGAAAAACAGTTGCATAAAAAAATAATTCATAAGTTTTTCATATGAACTTAGATGAAGACAAACATTATATAAAATTTATAGCCTCTACAGCTTTATAGTTGAGGAGTTTTTTATTAAAATTGTCTAGAGTTCTAAAATATTATTTTAAATTCATATATTTGAAACCAAAAATTTTAAATTTTCAAACAACCTTGTATGTTGACATGGTCTATACAAAAGTTATAGTTCTCAGTACCATATACAACTTTGTAGTTGAAATATTTTTTATTTGAAATCATTTATAGTCCTAAATATGTGTTTTAAGTTCACATATTTTAAAATTTAAAATTTCTAAACAACCTTAAATGTTTATATAGTTAATACCAAAGTTGCTACATGTCTGCTGTTAATAAGTTTTGAATTTGAAGTTGTTTAGTATGTCAAATATTTGCTTCGAATTCACATATTTTGATATTCAAATTTTTAATTTTTTAAATAATCTCGTATGGAGATTTTATTAAAGTTGTAATGCTTGACAAGATTTGAAACTTTATAGTTGAAACATTTTTCATTTAAGTCTATTTAGTAGCCAAAGTATCCCATTCAAGATTACGAAATGTAAACGAAAAAAAAAGATCGCATCCTATATATAGCGACAAATGAGTATGCGATACAGTAGGAAGGAGTTGCTGTTGCTGAGGAGTAAAATGTTGATGCCAACCGCCTTTGTAAACTGTTATTATTAATAATGATCGTTGGTTAGAGGCATACACTTACATGCCTCTAATAAAAATAAAAAATGTCCGCTCCGAAAATCAGTATGTAGTGTTGCTTTGGTGGTGCTCGTGCTCAGTCGACGCTTGAGTCCAGCAGCCACGTGAGTAAACGTTGGTGGGCAGTAGCCATCACTTTGCGATCTCACCAGCATGGGTACAGTGTACAACTGCAACGGGTCACATGGATGCATGAATCATGTAGCGCATCCATGTGCTGACATACTCCAGGTCAAGCGTAGAAGCTAGCAAGATACGTATATGTAGAAATATACAATAAGATCGAGTATGTAGTTTAGATAACAAGAATTAGGGCCAGACTGGTGGGAGCAAAAGTGTATACTACAGAATTAGGGTATATAATAACGCGTCTGTAATAAGAGCTTATTATAGACGTGCAAAAGCGTGTCTGTAATAAGCGTATACACATACATGTGTTACTAACACGCGACTGTGATATATAAACACGCACGTTCGTGATTATGTTTAACATAGACTGGTGGGTAAAGACGTATCTGTAGTAATTCTTTACCAGAGACGCGCGTTGCAAAGACGCGTCTGTGATAAGATCAAGACACGTCTGTAGTAATTTTTTTCTAACTACATGTGTCAACACGTGTCTGTAGCAGTCTTACAGACACTTGTTACCAACACGGGCCTGGCACCCTCAACATGCTGGTGCCTCCATAATGCTTCCACAATTAGTTAGTTAATCTCCAACTGCATGTATATTATTTATGACTAATCTTTATGTTCTCTTTCTCGTCTCTTTTGTTTCTATTATTATCGTGATATTTTTCTGGCCTAAGATTTAGATTGATAAAATTAGATACCCCATGCTAACTAAAGTTTGTTCCCTTTTTAATATGCACAAGAATTTTTAGCTTTTATGTATATGGCAAAATATACTTTTATTTGGATATATCTATGTTATTGTCTTGTATGCATTTCATCATGTATGATTGTTGTCGGTCCAACTGCCCCCTCCCTCTGTACTTAAATCGTGGCTCCATCCCCTCTGCGCCTACGTGTGCCAGGACTAGGAATTCTCCCCTTAATTACCCGCCAGCTTCCAGCGTGGAACACACGCCCACGTCGCCTCCATTTCTCTCATCCGTTGGATCTTCCGTCCTGTGGCCCAGAAAGCTCGGAGCAGCTTTCGCTGGAAGCAGCTTCTGCCGCTCCTTCTTGCCTTCCACTGGCTTCCCCTCTGTTTCTCTGGCTGCTATCCGACTTCTCTTATGGAGCCAGCCCAGCAAATATATACGCGGGCTTCCGATTCTCCATTTGATCCTAATATAGATGGCCAACGGGCTAGCCCGGTCCAGCACGGCACAGGCCCGTGCTAGGCACGGCACGGGACCGTGCTAGGCACGGCACGATAGGGCACAGCACGAAAGGGCCCATCGGGCCGCCGGGCCGTGCCGCACCGGTCCATCGTGCCTGGCCGATGGCCCAGGTATGGCCTGTCGGGCCAATTTCCGTGTCAGGCCGGCACGATGAGCCCGGCCTTTTTAGCAGGTCAGGCCGGCCCGAGGCCCACCAAATGCGACAGAGAGGAGGGGGAGGCAAGGAGTGGAGGTGGCGGTGGCCGCTGGCGAGCTCCCCCCTGGTCGCTTGATGTTGGATCCAACGAAGTAGCTGGCGGAGGAGGCGAGTCCGGTGAAGTAGCGGCCGGATCGAGGGCGTAGAAGGCCGGATCGAGGCCGCTCCGCTCGAAGCCGCTGTAGGGGGACGCGGAGGAGGTGGCCAGATGCGCGGGGGGTCGTGGAGGAGGTGGCCGTTGCCATGCTCGACGCCGGCGCTGCTGTCGCGCTGGACATCAGCGTGGTCGAGGGACGGGGAGGAGCCGAGGAGGAGTGGGATTGGCGCAATGGCGCCGCGGAGGGGATGGAGGCCGCTCCGCTCGAAGCCATGCAGGGGGCGCGGAGGAGGCGGCCATAGCCAGACGCGCGGGGGCCATGGAGGCGGCCGCCGCCGCACTCAACGCCGTCGCGTGGTGGAAGTGGAGCTCTAGAGGCGGCGGCATGGGGATGGGGGGAGGCAGAGTGGAGTGGAGGTGGGGGCGACGCTGTTGTCGGATCTAGATCCCGACCGGGGAGCGGAGGTGAGGAGCCCCGAGCCCACAGCGGCGTACCTCACCGGTGGAGTGGAGAAGGAAGGACGAAGGAGCGAGCCAGGCGGGACGCGGGGTGGAGCGAGAGTGCGACGCACGTAGGGGAGCCTACAGTGGCGCACCTGGCTGGCAAACGAAGAGTGGGAGCGAGGGAGAGAAGAGATGCGATAGGGTTAGGGGAGCCGGGGAGGTGAGCTGGGGCACGGCTGCGCGGGGTTGGCAGGCCGGGCCGCCAGCGGGCCGTGCCATGCTGGCCCACGTGGCTGGGGTAAGGCCCAGGCACGGCCTGCTCCTCCGGGCCGTGCCAGCCCGGGCCCACTCGCCGTCGGGTTGAGCCGGGCTTGGGCCGGGCAAAAAAATGGGCCTTGGGCCGGGCCAACGGGCTCGGGCTGCATGGCCAAATATATCCTTCCCACAGAAAAAAAACGCCATGCCTCCGCCTCGTCTCGTCCTCGTCCTCGCCCGCTCCTCCCGCAGCGCGCCGCCGCCGCTCGCGTCCCGCCCCCGCCCGCACCTGCGCCTCCCCTTCCTCTCCCTCCCTCCCGACGCACCGGCTGGGCCCGAACGCGGCCGCCTCCATGCCCCGCGCGCGGCTCTCCCCAATGATTTGTTGGGGATCCCCCTCGATTTTGGGTTTCCCTGTTTTATGTCCATTCTGATTTAGTTAATTAGTTCATGTTTTATATCTAGAGTATATTTATTGAAAATGTTCTACTAAATCGTGAGCTTGTTAGGTGGTTTATGTTATTGTGGCAGTGTTTTATTTTCAGTAACTAGTCAATGGAATGGGGGAATTTTTGCAGACATTTACAGCAACTAAAGTATATAATATATGAGAATAAGAGGATTGGTGCTCTTGTTATTGCTTGAATAATAGGTTACATGATTAGTTTTTACATGACTCACTGGTTTGCCGATGTAGGTCACAAAAAACAGCTTATGTGGATTACAATCAGCTTGAATTTGTTTCCTACTTAGACTGCTAGCATGGCAACTTGCAATCCTGGACTACAATTTTATTTTCAGTGCTCACTATTTCCAAAATTGCCTTGTTGGTTTGCCAATGTAGGTGCTTTGTGTTTGAGAACAAATAATTTGTACACGTGGATGACGAGCAACGCAACAAAAAAAATGGCGATGAGGAGAACAACCAGCTTGAATTAAGAGTTACCCTTCCTTTCATTCTAGAGAGATTAGGTAAGTGCTAATGTCACCTATTTGCTTTTGTTTGGATTTTGTGAGCTAGGAGCTAAAACAAAGATTTTTCTGCCAAGGGTGATTCCTCTGAATTTGAAATATCAGGTGATTACTATGCCTTCTTAAGCTTGGCATAGGATTGCTAAATTTTTATAAACAATGGTCCAGTGGTCTAATTGAAATTTATCCAACAGAGAATACTGAGAATATTGCACACTCTCTTTTATTTGTCTAAGTCTGAGACTTTATCTATAATGCTCACTCTAGATTTCTACTCAGTTTATAGGTTTCTTGACGAACATTTATTAATCATGCCACTTTGTTTCATGCTTCTATCACAAAATAAAATAAAATAAAATGGTTCATGTCCTTATTCATGTGACTGTTGCTGAGTCCAGCGACTGTGATGTATAAATATAGCATCAATTTCATTGATTCGAACACAGTAAACATACCTCTTGCCGCAGCTATGTTTATGTTGTCCTTGCTTCCTCCTACCTTCCTATTCTAAAAATCTTTGACAGATTTATTTTTTTAGTCCTAAACTGATGCTCCAATTTGTATGCACATTTTCTACAGGTTTCAGTATGCCACGAGGGTTTTAACTCAGCTTCGTAATATCAAAATGATTTCAGGTATGTTACGACTGTCAGGTTTTTAGTAGTGTGGAAGTTTTTAATCACCAGTGTTAGCTTACAGTGCTTTGTGTGGCATTGAGGTGTTAAGACACTTTTCTAAAATTTGCGTTGTAAATTCGATGGTTAGGTTACCGTACCTGTACCTATGTGAAGACAACCTCGCCACCTGATTCATCCTTGTAGGAAACTAGTGGATTGGCGCGCGATTCCGCGCGCTCGCGCGGTAGCACGTTAAGAGGTTATACAGGTCTATTGAAATATATTACAGGGATAAGTATTTTATAGTAGGAAAGCTATACACGGTAGCTGATCTCTAAGCCGGTGTACACAAATAGTTGTCTTCGGTGGTAGTAGCGCTGTCGATGTGTGGTGGTGCTGGTGAAGGTCTGGTGATAGGCGATGCATGATGATGCTGATGTACATCATTCTTCTGTTGCATTCATCCAATCCCAGCGGTTGCCTGCTAGGCTCGGCGTTTCTGTCTGCAGTCTGGTTGAGATGTATTTTTGCTGAAAGCATAGGCATCCATTGTTTCTGAATACGTGAGGTAGCGGTAGTAGATGGGACACATAGCTGGATGTTAGAAGCGTACCTTGTTGGTTTCGTAGTATCCATGCAGCTTTTGCACGTTTTTGTGGTAGTAGTCTATGGTAAGGGTTAGTTCATCCAGTGGATTGCATAGTTCCTGTGACTGTGGTATATGAGCTGCTGCCTGTCTAAACTCGGTTGGAAGAGATGAGATTAACTGGTGTGTGAGGTCGGCATTAGTTTTGACCAGATGGTTGGGGCGATGACTTGAGGCCCCTGGCTGTCATCCCACCCATCCAGGAAACCAATGAGCAGCGCCTATACATGACGAATACCACACAACAGCAATTAAGTTCATATGACAGTCTCAGGATAACATGTAAGAAAGGCAAATGAAGAGGATAACTCACCCAAAGGATGAACTGAACTTGGAAGGTGTTCTCTACAGGATTGAGAAAGTGTTGCTCCTAGATCAGCAAGGGAGCCCAACCTAGAAATATAGACATATCATAACTGGATTGGAAAATAGCATGGAGATCTAAACAGTAGAATTGTTTTGTTGTGTGATGAAGTCGATAAATACAGGATAATACCTCTGAAGGCCATTTAAGGTTTGGGTGGTTCAGTAAACAAAGTTTGTGCGAAGCACTCTAAAAATAAATGCTTCAGGGTGGTAAGGTGTAGAAATAACACATTAAAATGAAAAAGGGAAATTCCATATAGAAAACAGGGGAAAAACAAGTATGAACCTGTCAGTCATTTTTCCTTTGAATGTCATTATAATACCGAATGGGTGCTATACTGCAATTTCATTTTTTAAAAGAAGGGACTAATAGACAATACATCCATGTGTAGAGTAAAAAATATTTGTAATTATAATCATCAGGACTAACAATAGGCAAGCACATCTATATCTGCGTTATGTAAATATGCCATGTCAATAAGCTGCAACAAATCAGTTAATATTTGGTCAACTGAACATGTGGATGTGGGAAGCTAATCAGTCACCTAACTTGGAAGGCTTAGCAGCATGCTTCCTATTGTCCCGCTGACCATGTATATATTTGATTGTCAAATAAACAGAAGGATAAATAGATGGAATATTGATTAAACTAAGCTGAAGACATTTGCACAATCTGAGCTGCTAAACTCTTCTACATCTACCCCATGATGTTTAAAAAGCTAGTTATCTTTCTATTGTACTGAAGCTTTCTTCATTTACAGTTATAAAATAATAGTCTACTAATCATGTATGTGCTTATTTATGGGATCAGAGGTCAATAAATCTTAATAATTTGAATGTGCTCATCTACAATTGCCCCCAAGTAGCCACAATACAGCTGTAATTTTCTTATATGTAATTTATTTAGTGTCAATGTTAGAATAGACTTCATACTTTACCTGAGTAAGATAGATCTTTAGACAGTATATTGCTAAAAAAGATGGGAAATTTCAGCAGATATAATGGGAAATTTACAAGCAGCAGCTGCTTTTCGTATAGTGAACTGTGAGACTTTTGGCTGCAGCAGTGTTGCTTTTAAGAACACCCGAACAAGCCGAGTAATAATGCATAGTGGTAGTATCTTGCCTGGGAACGTACTATATTGGTAAGCATAAATGGTTGATAGAACTACATGAAAATAGGCATTGCAATAGAAATACACGTGGAATTTGGGTATCATAAATGAATGGTAGAAGTACAAGAATGTAGCTGTAGATTTTCTATAGTCCTCTTATCTTCTTCTATGAGTAGTAGCTGATCATGCCTTGAAATTACATAGGTCATAATGCACAGCAAAAGAGTTGTCAACGCATTTGTTGAGACCACTATGTTTGGAGTCATCCATGGCTGAAATTACCTCTTTGGCCAAGTATCTATGACTAAGATTGGTTTGGCAAGTGTTGCTGTGCTGTATTAAAAGCCCTGTACATGGTACTGTTTTTTTGCTTCCAACATTTCCAAAGGAAGTGTAGCCTAAATGTTGAGTAAAAACCATTGCACCAGAACTATGCAACTCGGTTTGGATGGTGCTAAGTGAGCTGAAAGCACAACTCATATGTCAAACGAGCTGTAGCCTGAATGTTATAAGGTGTACTAAACTGGGTATCTTTGATGATGAAACACATGGTTTACCACTGTGCATATAGAGTAGGGAGAGGTTAATTTTACAATCCTATGACATAAAGGCTACGAATCTGACAAAGAGAACCACACTGTAATTTTAATTCTAGTGTACTTTGAGCTCACTCTATTCCTCTTTGTTGTACCAAGCATTCGATGAGGTGATATGAAAATGTCAATGAAAACTAAGGTACCTATTATCAGAAAACTAAACATTCTTAAGATTTAGTTGGGATTAATCCATTCCTTTTTATAGAAAAATAGTTTTGGAGCAAAGAAGATTTGATTTGAACATAATTTGTGCGGTTGTGCTATTATATGTGATATGGTAAAGCCATGGCACAACCTTCAACTGGACTCTAGGACGGAAGGCTTACTGAAATAAGACAAGCAGTATACAGATGATGCTAAGTAGCATCAAATTTAAGAATTATACAGATTGGAAATTCTCACCTTGAATTCTTCGGAAGTGAGCTTTGAGATTTATACAAATTGGAAATTGTCACCTCCAATATGGACACGATATGTGTTATCAGAGGAAAGTGGCTGCAGAATGTCCAAAAAAGCTAACTGTTCTATCTGTACCAAATGGCAAAAAAATAAGATCATAAAAAGCGAGGCCATAAAAAATAGTTACGAGCAGGAGAAAGCTCTCAGTTATATTACGACAGGCAGATGGAATTCCAAGAATTGAGAAGGAAAGGAAAAAATATGGCACACTGATTAACCATTCGGGAACAATAACTGCATAGAAATTATCTTGTATTGATAAAGCCCAGGGGCATAGCACTGGTCTTCATCAACTGATAAAGCCCAACTCAGATAAGAAATGATCAGTCCCGTGCAGCAATACATGTGTAACAAAACAGTGCATTGAACCGTGAGGAGGTGTGGGTCAAAAACCAAAGGACAGAGCAAGACGTAGGATCTGAAAGAATATTTTACCTCCTTCTTATGAGCAGCACCAGCTAGTAACTTTCCATCCAAAGAGAAGTGACAGCAAATAAACAATCTTGCTGTCACCCGTACGGTTGGTACCAACTTTATTCAAAGAAATGCCTAAAGAATTAAAAGTGGGGTCATGTGAGTCGTTGATAGTGGCCAGGGTGGTAAACCGTAAGGTACTTCCCTTCATGATAGGAATTTGTTAAATTACCCTACACGTACACCTTCTAACAATTTTCATGTGTAAGCACATTTATTCTGAGGCTATAACACCTAGGGCCTGTTTGGAACGCAGGAATTTCACAGGAATTGCGCAGGAATTCTACAGGAATCAGTTCATTTTCACAGGGAAAAATCCCGCATTCCAAACAGGCCCTTACCATTTACGCACTCCGGATTGAGCTATGAAGACCCTTATTCACAGTAAAAAATCCCGCGTTCCCAGCCTTGATTGTCGTTGTCTGAGGTGTCCATTGAGGAATTGTTATAAGTGTCTCCACAGATGTAAACATGTTGTGAGGCTGATGATGTTGATAAGTAAACGGCTAAGGTTGTGCAAATTAAATTTAGAGATTAGGCTTTTGTAGAGTAGGCCAATAATAGGGTTATAAGTCGCCTCCTGCATAGGGATAAGTACATATGGAATGTGTGGTCACTGGAAGTGTGAACGACATCAGAAGAGTTGCAATACTGCTGAGCAATAAGTTACAGAGGCAGTAATGCGCAAGCGTAAAGCACTAAAGTCATCGTTTTTTTAGAGGTTACCATAGCAGTAAGGCAGAACGTTAAATTGCTATTCTCATCGCTTTTTTAAAAGCTACCATTAGAACATGACTCCTTAAAACACATTAGAACCATTCTTAGGCTCCTCAATCTTGGTACCAACCAGATCAAGAAGGTCCCTTTGAGGGTTGTTTATGGATATCTATTTCATGTAACCACGTAATATTTCAAGCAAATGGAAGGTCATAACAAAATAAGAAAAACTGTGTAGAAGATAAAGAAAAAGCAGGTGTGTCACTAATCACTTTCTGGAGAGCTGATTTTTTCACAAGGGCTTGACATGTTATTAACGATGTCATTCTAGCTTGCGCCGAAAGCGTAAAACCTGATGATCTCAAGAACGGAGAATTCGTAACAAGGCCATGTGACGCTGACAGGAACTCTACGAAATAAGAGCCTGTGAAGAATTATAATGGAGAGAAGCACATACCTTTCATTTCTGGCTTTTTCACTTTGTTGTTGCGAAATCCTCCACCAGACCACCGACAACTTATTTTCATAAGCTGGAACCCGAGTTTGCTTTAGCCCCAAATGAGAAAACATAGTGATACAGGCATGGGAAAATTTTGAGGCGCATCACTGTATAGGGACAAACTACTAACCATGTGAGAGAAACACCAAGTTAGGACATTGCGGCAGAATTCAGCAAGACAATTGTCACTTTTAAGAACATTGTGCTTCCTCTGGGATACTAAGGCACTATTTTTTTCCCCTGTAGCTTTACATTCAGGACTTCTAATAAAAAAATGCATTGAAGCTAGAATTGCAGACACTAAAATTAACATATCCTAGATAGTATTAGTATGCTAAGCAGATGGTCCTTTTTTATAGCGGGAAAAGGATTTTTTTAGCCTGATAGTCGTACTTCTATTTGTGGTTAACAATGATCAAATAATGAGCCTAATTTCATTTGAAGCACTGTGGTTTGAATAGCTAATGAGCAGACCCTAGCAAATTTACAACATTACTTTTAAAAATCTCACAAAGTAGTAAAACAACATCCTATTCTGGTAACATAAGGTAACTTAGATCAATATAAGGAATCAAAACAGAACCCTTTTTTTTCTAACCAGGAAAACAGCAGGGGAAGCCCCCACTGTTAGATGACATGAGACTGAATTTTTTGTACTTAGTATGAACACCATGCATTGAAAAGAAGCATTCCTTACTACAAATGAGGCATTAAGCAAGTTGCCAACCTGTAAATCAATCACCTTGTGCTTGCCGTCCCTAGCACAGTTTTCTCCGCGGACACCTTTTAGTCTGCACTGTTTTCATCTGACATCATATTTTAAAGGGAGGAGGGTCAGTCGAAAATGAAAAAAAAGAAAAAGTAGCAGACTATCAGAAAAATTGGTTTGAAAAGGCTCTGAACCAATTAATCGCAGGAACTATCCTATCATAATGTGTTACAATGGGACAACATGAAAAAACAAAATGGATTATCTTGTAAGCAAAATTTAGAAAAATTAACAGTACTGTGTATGGTATAAAAGTCCCCAAATAAGTGCAATAGCTATTTAACATTCAGCAATAAATGGGCATATTTACAAAGGCTGAACACATATATGTATACTTGCAGCAACAGTGCTCTGCAAAGGAAGCAGATTCAGCACAACCTGTGCACACATAAAAAAACAATTACATAAATTAGGCGGAACACATAAAATTAGTCAGAACAAATGAAATCATGTATTAACTGGTGCTAGAACAGATGGAGCCAGGTCGATGCTCTACGCTATTCATTTTAGGTCTTATTCGGTTGCACATCGCATAGTGCAATAAAAAAAGTGTACATGAACTGCCTCAATGTGAAATCAAAGTTTCAAAATTCATAAACTTGGGAACACACCTACAATCAAAAGTTGGCAGATATTTAGATATATCGTGAACACAAAATGAATTTGAAATAAAAGCAGAAGAATTGAATAGTCGATTTTATACACCATAGTCAGGCAAAAATTGCACCTACACAAGATCCACTACAGACCATTAGCAGACTGACTAACTGTACAGAATTTGTTGTGAGACCAATAATTCAATGACCACATTACTTGTTAACAGTCCAATGCTGAGGATCCGAGCGGTCGCGTCGCCAGGAGCAGCTCGCGGTCGTCAAGCACAGGGAGTTAGGGTTTCGTGGAGCACATGCGGACCAGCGGGAGCAGTCAGCGCCGTGGGGAAGCCACGCCGGCAGCCACCGGTGGTGCCTGCTAGCGTCGTGCCATGGTGGGGACGGCTGCCGCCGGGGTCCACGAGCGCCGCCGGGCACCAAACCGGCTGCGCCGTCGCCCAGGCAGCGCGCCGCGCGGCTCTCCTCTCCCTCTCCCCCCGGCGTCGCGGCGTGCCTGCCGGGCCCCAGCACCGTCGGGAGCGGCCTAGGCGGCGTGGTGCGGGAAGACGTCGGGGTCGGGAAGAGAAACATCGGGAAGAGTATGGGCCGAGGACGGAAGAAGCTGGAATCCTGACTATGATTCTGTAGACAAGCTAGGAGGGAACGGTCGTAACACAAGAAATCTGTGGAGAAGCTGGAGAAAGCCCACAGTGTAATCCGAAGCCGATTCTAGAAAATTCTTGCTGGGGGCCTAGGCCGTCGGATCGGGAGATCTAACGGTCAAAAAAATTTCTGCCGATGTGGACACGGCTTCCATCTCAGGAGCTAATGGGTTTTGTAACATAAAAGGGAGAATAATGCTTTGCTAATGCCATGGATCCGCAGAGACGGAACAAAGAGATCTATTTTCATTACATGGCAACCAAAGCATGGACATATTAGCAATTCAGACACATGATTCATAGGAAACATCTGTCAGCTCAGGAAAGATCATAGAAGAATGGTAGCAGGACAAGACCAAAACTACTAACCATGTGAGAGAAACACCAAGTTAGGACATTGCGGCAGAATTCAGCAAGACAATTGTCACTTTTAAGAACATTGTGCTTCCTCTGGGATACTAAGCCACTATTTTTTTTCCCTGAAGCTTTACATTCAGGACAACTTCTAATAAAAAAATGCATTGAAGCTAGAATTGCAGACACTAAAATTAACATATCCTAGATAGTATTAGTATGTTAAGCAGATGGTCCTTTTTTATAGCGGGAAAAGGAATTTTTTAGCCTGATAGTCGTACTTCTATTTGTGGTTAACAATGATCAAATAATGAGCCTAATTTCATTTGAAGCACTGTGGTTTGAATAGCTAATGAGCAGACCCTAGCAAATTTACAACATTACTTTCTAAAATCTCACAAAGGCGCATACATAGGTGCTGATTTGGGTACAGGACACTGCAGAAATGCGATGGTCGCAGCCAGAACGCACAGCACAGGTCGGAGACTGCAGACTACGGAGGTTCTAAATGGAGGATTGCCCTCAGGCAAGGAGAGGAGACCAAGCAGCACGGTGCAGCAGGAGCCAAATCGGTTACCAAACTGCAATCCACCAAAATAAAATACAGATTCACCAAATCAAATGTAGATGGACCAAATCAATCTAAAAACGCATCAATTAAAAGCATAAATGAGATGAACACACCCGCCCCGCGCCACAGCGCTGTTCGGCCGTTCCGCCTCCTCAAGCCACCACATGGTCGGTCCTGCCAGGGAGAGGTCCAGGAGGATGGCTCTTTCCACCCGTATGTCGGGGCGTAGAGGAAAAGGCGGAGCGAGGGGAGGTGAAGCGAGCGGGCCTCACGGGGCCAAGCTCGTTCGCTGCACGGCGCCGACATCGGACTGGGGAGAGGGGATCTGGAGGAGGAGGCATGGGAGGAAGTAGGAGAAGAAGACGGTGACGTACCGGCAGATGCAACCGCCGATCTGAGCCGCCGCCGCTAGGGTTTGGTCGAGCGCACGCGGACCGCCGGGAGGAGGCAACGCTGGGGGCACCCACGCCAGCGGCCAGCCGCCGTCGGGGCCCGATCGCGCCGCGCCGTGGCCGGGGACAACGACGGCCGGTGGCCACGCACGGCGCCGTGCCGCAGGCCGGGAGCACCGTCGCGCCCCGCCAGCGCCTGGAGCAGTGAGCCGGCAGTGCTGGCACAGCCAGCACGCTGGGGGAGGAGGAGGGCGGCCGCTGCCGCGGCCCGCTCGCGCAGGTGGCCGTTGCCCTAGCCGCGTTGGGAGAGGTCGGGAGAGAGAGAGCGAAGAGGAGAGAGCGGAGGGGGAGAGAAGAAGCGTCGGAAGGAAAAGCAGAAGCTGGGTATATATTTGTTTGGCTGGATTCGGACGAGAAGCCGGAGAAGCTGAATAGAAGCAGAAGAATTGGAGAAGCACGAGAAGCCGCTTCCCATCAAATCCGCTCCAAACGATCTGGACCGTCCATCACAAGATCTAACGTGTGCGAAGATCTGGGGCGACGTGGAGGGTGGCTCCGGTCGAGGAGCTGGCCATCTTTTTGGCTTTTAAACTACGCACCCTCTACTGTCATATGAGACACGGTCTGCTCACCTATCACTCTTTCATTCTATGCTACATGGCTTAGTTCCCATAAAGCATGCTGATTCGATTGAGATTATTTGTGGCTCCTATACATAAACAATTCTAGATTGAATAGTAATTTACATTTAGTTATATTAGATGTTAAACAATTCTTTGGTCGTCACTTTCTAGCTGGAATAGTAATTTACATTTAGTTATATTAAATGATAAACAATTCTTCAGTCGTCACCGCTACTTGCTTTTCTCTATTGTGTTCTGGTGGAGGGAATGGCGTTGGGGATTTCATCCCTGTTGCCTCACTCTATTGTTCCTCTGTCACCATCTTTTTCAGATTAGAACACTTGCAGAACTGGACAATGGCATGGTGGATGGAACCAATGCACAGTGCCACCCGCCAAGCAGGCTGCAAGCCTCCTAAGAGCACACATAGTCTTAAACATGTGATTTGATACATTCATGTCTTGATCCAATGAACCTCAAATTTGATTTAATACTCAAATGGTACATGTTGCTATGTTCTGGCTTCAGAGATACGGGTAGAACTACCCCTCAAGTTGTCTTTCAGTTTAGGTCTATGCCGAGACTATAAATCATCATTTATCTAGATGTTTGAATTGCTTTATAGAATAGTTTTCTCATTGATATATTTATCTACAGATAGAGTAGTTTTTATATCTCAAGTTTCTAGCAGGAAGGTAGCATGCTCTTGTGGATTATGAAACAGTTATATTTATTTTAACAAGAGATTAAACATTCTGTATAAATGAAGAAGGTAGGATGTTAAGATCTAGAAATAGTTAATTAGTTGCTTTTGTATGGATTTAGAATATTCAAGCAAGTTCAGATGCCTCATCACAATTCATAATTTGACTATTTATATTTCAAAATTGTTTTTTTTTCTAGAGCTGCTGTGCGTAAACTTACCACTAAATTTATGACTGGGCTTAAATGCAGAATTCATGGGTGTAGGCCACGAAGACACAAATACACAGGTAAGGTAAATGGCATTTCCTTTCTTCTTTCAATTTCTAATCTCTATGTGATGTTAGATAATTTGATGCATCCCTTGTATGAATGCGCAGTAGGGTAAGGCGGCACTGAAAAGGGCACCCTGCTGCTGCACTGTAGCAGCTGCAGGGGCAGGCACCGAACGGATCACCTGCCGCACTGTAGCCACAGCAGGGGCAGGCGCCAAAGTCAGTCATGCTGTCACATCTAGTCACTGTAGCAACATGGCAGCCTGACATGTCTGTACTAGTGTTAGATGGATAGAGTTGTATATATAGTTTGCCACAGCAACTCAGTAAAGAGAGCGAGTTCAGATTTGCCATCTCCTAAACAGAGTTCCGGCCAACGTTGGTGTCTCAGCTGTGTGTGTATGCTCTGTTCTCCCTCCCTTTCTCTACCTCTAGCTATAGTGTGGTCGGCAATGATAGTTTGTGGTCGGCATCACTAGTGTGTGCTCGGCAACACTAGAGAGTGGGTGGATATCTCCGTATCGGAGATCGAGGGGCTAACAAGTGGTATCAGAGCCATACAAGCACCGTCCCCGGACTAACCATTGGCGATGATGGGCGGTTCGGACATTGGCGACAGCAGCGGAGCTGCTATGGCTGCCCAGCCATGACAGGAGGTCGTTGTTTGCACAATGCGGGAGGTCAGCGGCACCAGTTGGCCGACGCTGACTCGCACCAATTATGGAGAATGGTCGGTGACCATGAAGGTCAAGCTCAGAGCCCGACGGCTCTAGAATGTTGTTGATAATGGCACCGATAACGAGGAAGATGACATGTCAGCGTTGGAGACTATCCTCGCTGCTGTACCGACAGAGTACAGGGATCCGTTGGGGGCAAAAAGCTCTAATAAGGAGGTGTGGGAGGCTATTGCGGCGATGCGCGTCGGTATTTGGACTCTAGTGCCAGCAACCACATGACAGGCTCCAAGGCAGTCTTCTTCGAGCTCGATGACGATGTTACCAATACAGTGAAGTTTGGTGATGGCTCCAGGGTGGCTATCTGAGGGCGCAACACCATCATCTTCAGGTGCCAGAACGGGGAGCACCACGCGCTAACAGATGTATATTACATCCCACAGCTGTGTTCAAGTACCATCAGCATTGACTAGCTCCATGAGTGCAGTAGCATGGTACTGATTAAGGACAGAGTCCTTAGGATCAGGGACCGGTGAAAGGTCCTAATATGGCTAGAGGGGGGTGAATAGCCTATTTAAAAATCTACAAATCAACTAGAGCAATTTGATTAGTATGACAAATAGCGTAATGCAAACTTGCTCTAGCTCTACAAGGGTTGCAAGCCACCTATCCAACAATTCTAGTTGCAATGAATACTTAGGCACACAAACTTGCTATGTAATTACTCACTAAGAGCTCTCAACCTTGCTACTCTAAAGAGCTCAACTAGATGAATGTAAATAATAAAGCAAGCTCTCAATTCTAATTACACTAAAGAGCTTGTATCAACTAGTTTGCAAGAATGTAAATGAGTGAGTAGAGTGATTATACCGACGTGTAGGGGATGAACCAATCACAAGATGAATATATAGCCAACCACCGGGAGAATGCCAAAGAAGAGAGATAATCGATTTTCTCCCGAGGTTCACATGCTTGCCAACACGCTACGTCCCCGTTGTGTCGACCAACACTTGGTGGTTCGGCGGCTAAGAGGTGTTTCACAAACCTCGTCCACACGATTGGACACCGCAAGAACCGATCCACAAGTGAGGTAACTCAATGACACAAGCAATTTACTAGAGTTGACTTTCGGCACACCGCCGGGGAAGGTACAACTCCCCTTACAATCACCGAAGGTGGCCATGAACAATCACCAACTCGTGCCGATCCTCCACTGTTGCTCCAACCGTCTAGGTGGTGGCAACCACCAAGAGTAACAAGCGAAATCCGCAGCGCAACACGAATACCAAGTGCCTCTAGATGCAATCACTCAAGCAATGCACTTGGATTCTCTCCCAATCTCACAAAGATGATGAATCAATGATGGAGATGAGTGGAAGGACTTTGGCTAAGCTCACAAGGTTGCTATGTCAATGAAAATGTGCAAGAGAGCTCCCTTAAGCCGGCCATGGGGCTATAAATAGAGCCCCCATCAAATAGAGCCGTTATACCCCTTCACTGGGCAAAACGCGCTCTGACCGGACGCTCCGGTCATACTGACCGAACGCTGGCCCTCAACGTCTGGTCGCCCGATGGACGCCACGCGTCACCAGCTTCAAACGCTATTCGTTAGATTTCAACGGCTACGAAGCTGACCGGACGCTCCCATAAAACTGACCGGACATAGAATCCTCAGCGTCCGGTCGTTTCTAGTAAGCTCCCCGAGGCGTATTTCATCGACCTAACGCGTCTGGTCCACCTTGACTGGACACAGACTAGCGTCCGGTGCAATACCCTCGGTACAGTGCAGACCCATCAGTTTGACCGGACGCAGAAACCAGCGTCTGGTGCTTTCAGAACCAGCGTCCGGTCAGTTGACTGACGCCAGCGTCTTCGCGATCAACTCGTTTTCACTTCTAACTTCTTCACCCTTGCTCCAATGTGCCAACCATAAGAATTTGCATCCAGCGCAATAGAAAATAGGCATTCCATTTTCCCAAAAGCGCCGAGGGACCCAAACCCATCTCAACCCTACAAACACCACCTCCTTTGTAGATGTGCCAACACCACTAAGTGTATCACCTTATGCACAAGTGTTAGCATATTTTCACAAACATTTTCAAGGGTGTTAGCACTCCACTAGATCCTAAATGCATATGCAATGAGTTAGAGCATCTAGTGGCACTTTGATAACCACATTCCGATACGAGTTTCACTCCTCTTAATAGTATGGCTATCTATCCTAAATGTGATCACACTCACTAAGTGTCTTGATCACTAAAACAAAATGGCTCCTATATTTTATACCTTTGCCTTGAGCCTTTTGTTTTTCTCTTTCTTCTTTTCCAAGTTTAAGCATTTGATCATCACCATGCCTCGCCATCGTCATGATCTTTGCCATTGCTTCATCACTTAGAGTAGTGCTACCTATCTCATAATCACTTGATAAACTAGGTTAGCACTTAGGGTTTCATCAATTAACCAAAACCAAACTAGAGCTTTCACCGAGGCTTTGTCCAGCGTGAGGGCATCGACTTTGAGGAAGTCTTTACGTCGGTTGCGCGCATGGAGTCTATCCGACTGCTTCTGGCTTTGGCAGTAGCAAAGGACTGGTGCGTCCATCATCTGGACATAAAATCGGGCTTCCTCAATGACGACCTGGCAGAGACGGTCTTCATCAGGCAACCTCCAGGTTTCACTATCAAGGGAGTAGAGCACAGGGTGCTCTGACTAAACAAGACGCTCTATGGGCTACGACAGGTCCCACGAGCATGGAACGCCGAGCTTGATGCCACGCTAGGCGAGCTTGGGTTCCAGCGGTGCGCAACCGAGCATGCGCTCTACACGCGGCGATGGGGGAAGGAAGAGCTTGTCATAGGCGTGTATGTAGATGACTTGATCGTCACCGACGCACATGCAGAGGACATCGATAGCTTCAAGCGTGAGATGGTGGCTCGTTTTTGAATGAGCGATCTCGACGCGCTCTCCTACTACCTCGGCATCGAGGTGAGACAGGGGAAGGAGACGCTCACGCTTGGTCAGAGCGCGTATGCCTCGAAGCTGTTGGAGTGGAGTGGCATGGCTGAGTGCAAGCCGTGCGTGACTCTGATGGAGGAGCGGCTAAAGCTGACAAAGGCCAGTACTGCAGTGAAGGTAGATGCAACACTCTACCATAGCATCATCGGCGGTCTGTGTTACCTAGTCCACGTGAGACCGGACATTGCATTCTCCGTCGGCTAAGTCAGTCGCTTCATGGAGGATCCTAGATAGGATCACTAGGCTGTGGTGAAGCGACTACTGTGCTACGTCAAGGGGACGGCGGATCAGGGAATCATCTTTCCCAAGACCGGCAGGAGTAGGCTGCAGCTCACTGTATTCAGCGATGCAGACATAGCGGGGGACATCGACGGATGGCGAAGCACCTCTAGCATGCTCATCTTCCTAGGGTCAGCTCTAATTTCATGGCTGTCGCTGAAACAAAAGGGGGTGGCGCTGTCTACATGCAAGGTAGAGTACATGGCAGCGGCCATAGCGGTGTGCCAAGTTGTGTGGCTGCGCCGGCTGCTAGGCGAGCTGACCAGTGCGGAAGCTCACCCACCAGCACAGATGGTGGACAACCAGCCCGCCATCGCCCTCACGAAGAATCTGGTTCTCCACGACTGGAGCAAGCACATCGACATGAAGTTCCACTTCCTTAGGGACTGTGTCGATGGAGGGCAGATCGTCATCGACTTTGTCGAAACTGGTCGGCAACTCACAGACGTCCTCACCAAGCCGCTCGGCCATCTTCGACTCATGGAGCTAAAGAAGATGATCGGCATGGAGGGGGTTCTAGGGTTAGCAGCAGGATTAGGGAAAGAATTGTTAGATAATCTGTTGCATCCCTTGTATGAATGCACAGCAAGGGAAGGCAGTGCCAAAAAGGGCACCCTGCGGCTGCACTGTAGCAGCTGCAGGGGTAGACGCCGAACAGCTCACCTGCCGCACTGTAGCCACAGCAGGGGTAGGTGCCAAAGTTAGCCCTGCTGTCCATCTAGTCACTATAGCAGCATGGCAGCCTAACATATCTGTACTAGTGTTAGATGGATAGAGTTGTATATATAGTTTGCCACTGCAACTCAGTAAAGAGAGCGAGTTCTGATTTGCCATCTCCTATATAGAGCTCCGGCCAATGCTGGTGTCTCAGCTGTGTGTGTATGCTCTGTTCTCCCTCCCTTTCTCTACCTCTAGCCATAGTGTGTGGTTGGCAACGACAGTTCGTGGTCGGCATCGCTAGTGTGTGCTTGGCAACACTAGAGAGTAGTCGGATATCTTCGTACCGGAGATCGAGGGGCTAACATGTGACTCTAGAGAAAAAAACATCAATACTCTTGGTTGATTGTCGGTGTGAAAACAAAAGCTTTAGAATATTGCTCATGCAGTGTGAAGACCTGAAATACTTTATTACACTGGCTTCTATGTTTTTGCTAGGAAATGTGATCTACCACATCAAGCATTTCATGTTTAGAATTCTGAATAGTTTTCCCATATTAAATGATGGCAATATATTTTTGCTTGCAGATGCATAGGTAGGATATGTGTCATGCAATACAACAACAACAACAACAAAGCCTTTAAGTCCCAAACAAGTTGGGGTAGGCTAGAGTTGAAACCCATCAGAAGCAATCAAGGTTCAGGCACGTGAATAGTTGTCTTCCAAGCACTCCTATCTAAGGCTAAGTCTTTGGGTATATTCCATCCTTTCAAGTCTCCTTTTATTGTCTCTACCCAAGTCAACTTCGGTCTTCCTCTACCTCTCTTCACGTTACTATCCTGACTTAGGATTCCACTACGCACCGGTGCATCTAGAGATCTCCGTTGCACATGTCCAAACCATCTCAACCGGTGTTGGACAAGCTTTTCTTCAATTGGCGCTACCCCTAATCTCTCACGTATATCATCGTTCCGAACTCGATCCCTTCTTGTATGACCGCAAATCCAACGCAACATACGCATTTCCGCGATACTTAGCTGTTGAACATGTCGTCTTTTCGTAGGCCAACATTCTGCACCATACAACATAGCAGGTCTAATTGCCGTCCTATAAAACTTGCCTTTTAGCTTCTGTGGTACCTTTTTGTCACATAGGACACCAGACGCTTGCCGCCACTTCATCCACCCTGCTTTGATTCTATGGCTAACATCTTCATCAATATCTCCGTCCCTCTGTAGCATTGATCCTAAATACCGAAACGTATCCTTCCTAGGCACTACTTGACCTTCCAAACTAACATCTTCCTCCTCCCAAGTAGTAGTGCCGAAGTCACATCTCATATACTCAGTTTTAGTTCTACTGAGTCTAAAACCTTTGGACTCCAAAGTCTCCCACCATAACTCTAGTTTCTGATTCACTCCTGTCCGGCTTTCATCAACTAGCACTACATCGTTTGCGAAAAGCATACACCAAGGGATGTCCCCTTGTATGTCCCTTGTGACCTCATCCATCACTAAAGCAAACAAATAAGGGCTCAAAGCTAACCCTTGATGTAGTCCTATCCTAATCGGGAAGTCATCCGTGTCTCCATCACTTGTTCGAACTCTAGTCACAACATTGTTGTACATGTCCTTAATGAGCCCGACGTACTTCATTAGAACTTTATGTTTGTCCAAAGCCCACCACATAACATTCCTTGATATTTTATCATAAGCCTTCTCCAAGTCAATAAAAACCATGTGTAGGTCCTTCTTCTTCTTCCTATACCGCTCCATAACTTGTCTTACTAAGAAAATGGCTTCCATGGTTGACCTTCCGGGCATGAAACCAAATTGGTTCATAAAGACCCGCGTTATTGCTCTCAAGCGATGCTCGATAACTCTCTTCCATAGCTTCATAGTATGGCTTCATATGTGTCATGCAATGGCTCCTCAAAATAGAATTGCACCAATGTTTTGTTGGAGTAGTAAAGGTCCGTTATGCCATGCATGATGGGAAGAAACATGATCTTCCTAATGCCATGAACGCTGCTGAAATCACCAACAAATTTGACCTGCACTCTGCAACAAATATGTTGCTCAGTTTGCAGTAAGGTCAGCTCTTGTTGCCACTGACAAAATACAACTGTTTGTGAGTTGATCCAAATTATTCAGGCCTGCTTATTCCAGGTACATTTAGGGTGTGTTTGGTTGAGCTGTGGCTGTGGGAAAAAGCTGCTGTGGGCTGTGAGCTGTGGGAAAGCTGCTGTGGGCTGTGAGCTATAGAAAAACTAAAAACTATTTGGTTAAACAAGTATAAAATATACCTTCTATCTTTATCTCTCTTGAAACAACTATGAAAAAGCTTTTTATGCCACCAATTTCAAAAAGCAGAAAGTCAAAAGCCAAAAGCAGGGTCAAACAGCTTTCAAAAATATACTACGAAAAAGCAGCTGCTTCTGAAAAAGCAGCCTGAAAAAGCAGCCCCTTTGGTTGGGCTTTTGGCTTTTTGGGCTAAAAGCCAAAGCCAAAAGCCCAACCAAACGCACCCTCCGGGCACATGTTTGTTTTAGAATTTCCTTTAAATATAGGAGCTTATGCTTTGAAAAAAAGGGAAACTTAGCTCATGTTTAGTTCCAACACAAAATCCCAAAAAGTGCTACAGTAGCCATCACATCGAATGTTTGCGGCCCATACATGGAGCATTAAATGTAGACGAAAAAAAATTAATTGCATAGTTTGATGGGAAATTACGAGACGAACGTTTGAGCCTAATTAGCCCATGTTTAAACACTAATTACCAAATAAAAACGAAAGTGCTACAGTAGCCCAAAATTCTAACCTCCTGAAACTAAACACCGTTAATAGGTTGCATGCTTCTACGCAGTGGGCTGCATCGAGGTTAGCGCTTATGAGTCGTAGGCCAACTGCCTCCACTAGCTGCAGCAGCTAGCAGCCCAGCCCTCTCTGTGGCAAGATTTATTGCTGCCAATTTCTATTGAGCGTTTGATGATTCGAATAGAACATCAATCATGTTCCTTGGTGATTGATAAGTTCACTTTTCAGTCCTCCCTATTTTCGGGCCTGGCCAGCAGATCAACAACCCGAATAGGACAGCTTCTCCATGAAAATCTGCCATGGCAACTTTGTTGCCTCTGAAGATAGATGCTTGCTGCTTAATACCCATGTTTATTACCAAACAACTTATACCTCCACTAAACATACTGCTTATACTTGAAAAAAATGAAGTACCCTCGGTTTGATTGATTTTTGTTGATTTATGAACTAAAATGATGTGATTTTTTTTATTCTCTTGCTCACTTGGTGGTCTTAGCCATACCCTTCCAAAATTATATTGTTTTGTTGTGTAGTTACGTCACCAATCAATATTGTAAATGCCTTTTATGTTCCAGTTTTGCATTTTTGGTTCTCCAACTTCTAATGGTTTCATCCTGTCTTTGCATTTTTTTTTCTGTTCGTGCCTTTTTGCTAATTAGCAAAATGCTCTGTTTTGTACAGGTGTCAGCATGATCGGCAAGCATTATTTATATGTCTACTATGCACTATAGGGCAAAGCTTATTCACATGTCTACACTATAGGGTTCTATCTCTGCAGGTTTGTGTGAAGATTTTGTCTATTTTTTTTACATTAAGAATTTGTCTATTCTACAATGTAATGCAAATGTAAGTTGGCTATGATATCATTGCCACTCTTAGCCAATATTTCTTCCCTTAATGAAGTCTGAGGTACAAATGTTGTTTAGCTATGTTTTCCTCCCAATTGCCTAATGTATGCATCCTATAAAGGTATACCAATCATGTTGCCATAATTAGGTGCATCACCACTGCATCTACAACATATGAACCCTACCTGTATAAACCCAAACATAGTCGCTTGTCGTCGCGCGCGATGGCCCGCGAGTTATACTATATGTATACAAAGGAGCTGGGGTTGGCGTGCAACCAGCCCCTCCATGTAACCCGGAAAAAACACGTATGTTCGCCCGGTTTTCAAAGACTGAATTTACTGTGATAGATAATGGTATGCAGGGATTGGTTCTTTAGAGAAAAATTGATCAGGGTGTTCTTTACAGAAAAATTGGTCAGGATGCTCTTTCCATTGCAAATAAGGCTGCCCAGCTAGCTCCAAGGGGTTGTGTAGCAAGTGCAGGACATTAAGTGCATGCTACATAGTTCTGAAATAGTTGTCTGTACATAGCATTTCCTGTAGGATATTACCTCTGTTAATCGAACTCTGACATACACACATTACCTAATGAACCAACTTCATATTTTCTTGCCTTCTCTGGGTTGCCACCTGGGCTTTCTTTCTTTGCATCGTCAATTTGATCTGTCAGCACGTGTCTATTTTTATTCGCTTTTCTCATTAATGTAGTTACCATTGTGACAGGTTTATGCACAAAGAGATGACACGTTTAGTCACAGTTAGTTTCACTTTTAGTTATTTCCTTTTTGTCGTCCTGTTCTATTATAATAAAGTTTTGTCTAATGGTAGGACATTTCTGCAACGCATCAGGTTTCCTCGGTTGCACCTTGGCCTTGCACTGACAATGAGCGAACTCAAGATGATAAAGTACCCATGGCAGTGTTGCTATCATTTGGTATCTAGGGCTGTTGGTCTTGATGGTGAATATGAGGAGTTGATGTATTCCTGTGATATAAGTACTTTTCGGACACCCGTTATACACCACACTAACCTTGCTTTTATTATGTCTACAACATGAACAGTCATCCAGCACGCAAAGCACAGCATCCATTAACAGTGGCCTTTCCAATCGTGAGACAAGATAAGGTTCAAACACAACTCCAACTTCCTTCACCAATTGAACAGAATTACCTGGCTGGGAAACTGCGGATTCATTCGCGAACTTATTAGATCACTAGCCAAAATCGTTAGGGACAGCTCCAGCAAAGCTGATGCCATAACCTGAATCTCAATGTATATAGTACAACTGGTTCCGTGTATCCAACATGTAAAATATGCTTGTCAATCACCACAATCCCTGCACCTGAAAAACATATCACATACAAAACATACTTATTAACCGCGCTGCTCAATCTTCAAATTTTGCCTGCATGTGCGTGCGATGGCGCGCACCCTTCAGTATACTTTAGTAACCAGTGGGAAGCTTGCGGGCTATAGAAGTAGCATAGATGCAGGAGGCCTGTCGATAAAAATGAATGGCATCCGTTGGAATACGCCCTCTCTTATTTCACCTTTACATTTATTATGGAAACGAAATCGAGAAGGACAAAAATGAAAAAAATGGATTAAGTGGAAATAGAAAACGAGTCAATTTGAGTGGAAACATGTCTATAACGACCGGGATATATAAACGGCATGTTCGCTTGTTGGTTTCTGGACTGGTTTTGGCCGGCTAGTGCTGATTTGTTGTGAGAGAAAAACACTGTTGGCTGGCTGGTTTAGGCTGGCTGAAACCAACAAGCGAATAGGCTGAAAGACAAAATGGGAATACCAACACATAGAACCAAGAAACCTAACTTCAAGTACTGACCTAACCGATCTGGAAATGTGTTGCAGTACTGGCATTGGATTAACTAACTGAGTTTTGAAGTAGCTGCATGCAAAATGTGAGATGACTAGTTGCGTTCCATCACATGATGAAGATTATAACTATAGTTCAGTCCAAACACACACAGCTAACACATAAACAATTCTAATTCCTAAGAGTATAAGAGTCAAGACCATAAGTGCATAACACAGCAGGCCAACCACCGGTTTACCATGGATAGGGCTAAAACCAGATATCCTATACGGGTAAAAACAGTTGGAATGATCATACCATTTTCGTCCTATTTTTAGGTCAAGAAAACGGAAACAAAAACAGTTGGAATGATCATCAATAGAAATTCGAGTGGGTTAAATATATAAATCAGGACGGAACAATAGGATTTCTCTCGATCGTTGTCACACCCCTAGACGCATGTAATATAACACGAAGCTGATCAATGCGCAACCATGCACTCTCAGAATCAGATACCGGACGGTGGATGGGAGCTTGGCCGAGTCAGCAGCCACCTTCGATTCCTTCTCAGCAGATTCGCACACCACACGCAGGAATCGAAGAAGATGGCGAGACGCTGATGCCGCCGATTCCCGGCCACGATATGTTATTCTGAATGAACCAACCTTCCGGCTTCAGGTCGGGCCATCGTCGATCGCTGCTTTATTGTTTTCTCATCCATCGGTTGTTGCGTATCGTGCTGCGCCTACGTGGAGCTGACTGTATATATTGCCTTGTCATTCTTCATTCACGGGCATATCATCATCACTCTTTCTGCAGCCCTATATATACTTTACAAGTGTGGCTTCTCTGCTGTGTTCAACAATTTGAAGGCTGCAGGCATGCTTATCATCAGTTACCGCCGCTGTATTTGTTTTCCATAACGGCATGCAGCAAGATACAATAAAATTGATATTAGCATGTTCTGGAGGGAATAGTGATATACGTTTTAATATTGTACTGTAGACAGAAAAATTATGAAGCGGTATGACTTTTGGAAGCATTTGTAAATAGCAGCATATTCTGAATAGGGTAACGAAAATTATAGGAGCTGTTTGGTTCTACCGACAGTAACGGAAACAAAAGCAATTTAAAGCTGCAGACCAGCCTGTTCGCTTGCTCGTAAACGATCGTAAATTTCTAGCCGGGAACAGTGTTTTTCTCTCACACCAAACCAGCCAACAGTAAATAATCCACGATACGATACGGCCTCCCGAACAGGCTTACCGTCGGGAAATGCAATTTAACTAATTTTATTTACGTCTACGTTACAGTTGAACCAACCAAACACTATCATAATGTTTATATGTAGAGGGGAGAGAGTGAGTACAGGAGTAATTGAGGGTTTGTTTCTATTATGTCAGGAAACAATTGAATAAAATTCATTGCATTATTTGTCTGAAGAAGATTTAGAGACAAAAGGAAACAATTGAATAAAATTCATTGCATTATTTGTCTGAAGAAGATTTAGAGACAAAATTCTGTGTCAGGAGATGCTAATTTATACTATGTGTCATCTCAACTATAATGCTACATCATCGTGGTATAATTTTCCATCAGATATTTTCTCGTTACAGCGACATCATTAGATGCAAGAATAGACATTTCTTTTTCACTGTACGATGAAATATCTCCTCTACATAACTTCTAACGCCACGCTTCTTATCCGGCCTGTGTCAATCTAACAGTATGTAAGGCCTGGTTTAGTTTCAAAAAATTTTTTACCCCAAACTATCACATCGAATCTTGCAGCACATGCATGGAGTATTAAATATAGAAAAAAAAAACTAATTGCACAGTTTGGTTGAAAATCGCGAGACGAATGTTTTAAGACTAATTAGTCCATGATTAGGCATAAGTGCTACAGTAAC
The DNA here is from genome assembly GCF_019320115.1 of Miscanthus floridulus. NCBI lineage: Eukaryota > Viridiplantae > Streptophyta > Magnoliopsida > Poales > Poaceae > Miscanthus > Miscanthus floridulus. Next base: position 79,473,836 of record NC_089589.1, read on the forward strand.
TAACACACGCTAATGATAGATTAATTAGGCTTAATAAATTCATCTCACAGTTTCCAGGCAAGCTATGTAATTAGTTTTTTTATTAGTATCCGAAAACCCCTTCCGACATCTCCGAAACATCCGATATGACATTCAAAAATTTTTATTTCACGAACTAAACACAACCTAAATGCATACGGCGATGACACGAACGTCCCCTTTCATATGATTTCTTTTGTTGAGGAAAAACACAACTACACAAGGTTCTCTTCACTCTAATTATTCTGATCCACATGTGCAACTAATTACTTTCCTCCAGCTAGTCTTGGTGCTCCGCCAAAACCATTTTTTGCTCTGGCCTAGGTATAACCCATCAGCTAATAAGAGACAAATTCTAGTATTCTCACATCTGCATCATCTCCATTATATAATTTGAATGAAGACATTTGAGAGTAGTTTCCTTGATATATTTACATCTGTTACTTTCATCAAGTTTATTGAAATCGCCATCTTTTGTCTTGTTGGGAATATGTCCTATAATTAATCATAGAGATGATTATATTGCCTTGTATCCATGATATATTATGAGTTCATTGAATTTCCATTAAAGACAATCTATATCTATTAGTAATTATGTGAATTGTTTGTGAAACTCTTTTACTTGTATGGTTATTCTAATATTGTCCCTGATCAGAGTTCGTGTGAGGACATACATGAATAATGGATCAGCACATTATTAGTTGATGACTATGTTTCACAAGTCATAGACATGGAATGTCAAACTAATAATGTGGGCACATGTATGACATGGGGCTGGACTGACCCAACGTGAGATGTTATTATTATCTCTACTCACGTCGTGTACGTCATGTCCTTAGACCTGAGATTGTTGTATGTATTCAAGATGTGAAACGACCTACTCAGGGACTATCAAACGCTACTCCGTAACAGGGTAGTTATAAAGGTGGTTTTCGGGTTTGTCGAAAAACATGCTATGAGACATAGACAATCAAGATGGAATTTGCCCCTCTCTATATATGAGAGAGATATCACTGGATCACTCTAATGATTAGATCAAGAAATGCATGGCCGTGCTTGGGTTAATTGTTAACCTATGAGTTGGACCAAATATCGTGAGGCAAGGGAATAACAAGTATGTGGTTTTGTGGTGGTTCGTCTGATATGATCTTTGCGTACACATAGGAGCTGACATGCCTTGCTAGAGGCCGCTATCAACTAATGGCCAAGTAGGAGTACTCGGGCCATGTCTATGTGTGCGTGAACCCATAGGGTCGCACACTTAAGGGGCTGAAAGCCTAATTCGGATTGGATCCGAGTTAGACAAGGCTTAGGTTTACTAATGGGCCACCAACTCGGGAGATCATTAGGGATGCCTATAAATATGTGGGGGTGGGCAATGGGGCTAAGGTATCCCATGCCTTTTGGCAGCTGCCACCGCCCATCCTACACCCGCGCCTGCTGCTCCTCGCGGACCTAGCAGTCCAGAGGTGCAACACTTCCTCCCTATACGTGTGGATACCTCGGAGGTGCTACATCTGGAGCACAAGGACGAACCGCACGAAGGGGACAGACGGACGGACGACCTCGCAACTGCACGACACTGCTACGACGCATTCGACTACATCGAGTCGCTTCCGCTGCACCTGCGCATCTAGTGATAATCCTGTGATCTATAACTAGCAGTAGATCCTGGTTTATGAGGTTGAAATTTTTTGTTTTCCGGCTAGCGTAGCATCCTCATAACCCTTCAGTGGTATCAGAGCTAGGTTACTACGTTGTTATAGATTCGGATGAGTGCGTATGGAGATATGCGCGGTTGTAGATGAGTCTCTGATCATGGTTCGTGATTTTACCATGTTGGTCTTGTAACGATCTACTCGTACCGGTCGGAATTCCGCTATCCGAGTTAAGTGATACATGTAAATCCAGTCATGGCAAGATAGAGATCAATTAGATTGATCGAATCGAACCTAGGTCAAGTGCCGAGCGCATGTGATGCGCAACGGTGATAGATTGGATCTACTGCGGGGCGCTAGGGTGCAAGAAAAAGTGTTGTTCGGTAAAACAGCCATAACTTTTGCATACGACCTCGGATTGAGACAAATTCTATATGAAAATTGTAGAGAAAATTTTTTTACATCCGATTCTCACCCTCTTTGGTGGTTTCGCTGAAATTAGATTTGCGAAAAATGGCCGGGAAGATGGTGTTTTCGGCGTTTTAAGATTAGACGTCGAAATCGGTTAACTCTGTTTTGCAGGAATTTGTGACTGGTATAGGCCTTATGTGTATGTGATGCATGTATGTAATTAATTCATGGCTTGCATGTCATGAGTATGACAATATGGCTAGAGCCACTAAGATATTGTCAAATTGATGTAATGGCCTGCGTGCCAAACTATGATGATCCTATCCGCGACTATGTAATCTTCTTCACTGCCTTGCGTTAGTGATAGCTAGTCTTGGTGGACTCATCACTGAAGGATGGCATACATGGATCATGGAGATGGAGATCATCATGAGGAACAGTTCGATGGAGATGGAGATCCCCAAAGGAACATTGGGCTATACCATGTCATATCTGTGTTAATGCCGTTCTTACTATGTTCTACTTTCACGTGCGATAATGTTTTTGTCTACATGCGATGGTGAAGTAGAATGATCCCTCGACAATGTTTAAGTTAAAATGCTTCCCCAAACCTTGCACTGTCATGTGTCTTGTACAATCGGTGGTGGGTCTATGAAATTAGGGTGCCACTGGTTTTCTTTGACTAGATAGGTTCGTATCAGATACTTACAGCAGAAGGGTTGGTTACTTGAACAAGGTCATCCTAACGGTTAGGGACCTGGTGGAGCATGAGTAGTTGGGCACCAAAGCATAGAGATGCTACCCAACAACAAGAGTCATATGTGATATGATTAGCAAAGAGTTGCTTACCAATCTATCATGTCTTCTAGCGGTGATGCTAAAGCTCACTAGTAGACTTGTTAGTTGTGGGTCTTGAATCACTAAGTTTCAATAGAGGGATATTGATTTTAGTGGGAGTAGATTATATTAAAGGTTTAATATTGTTTACTCTGTCTTGGATACATTGTCAGTATTTTGCATTACTTTTGTTGTAGATAAATGGCGCCTAGCAATCAACCATTTACTTTGCGTTCAATTCTTGAGAAAGATAAGTTGAATGGAACAAACTATGCAGATTGGATCCACAATCTGAGAATTGTTCTCAGGGCTGAGAAAAAGGAAGAAATTCTAGATACCCCATTACCAGATGAGCCTGCTGATAATGCACCTGCTGCAGAGAAAAATGCTTACAAGAAAGCATGTGATGCTGATCTTGAAGTGAGTTGCCTTATGCTTGCTTGTATGGAACCAGATCTACAGTTGCAGTTTGACAATAACCATGCAGCGCACGATATGATCGTGGCGCTCAATGATATGTTCCAGACTCAAGCCAGGACTGAAAGGTTCAATGTCTCAAAGGCTTTTGCTGAAACCAAGCTAGCAGAGGGCGCAGCAGTTGGGCCACATGTGATCAAAATGGTTGGTTACACTCAGAGGTTGGAGAAGCCGGGCTTCCCAATTGGCCCTGAATTAGCTACTGATTTTATTCTCGCGTCTCTTCCGCTCAGCTATGGAAATTTCATCGCGAACTACCATATGCATGGGGCGGAGAAGGGCTTGAATGAATTATGTGGCATGCTTAAAATAGTAGAGGCTAACATCAAGAAAGGTGCTGGCAGTAGCCATGTGATGGTGGTCCAAAACAAGCCTAAGTTTAAGAAGAAGGGCAATTCTTGGAAGAAGAAAAAGGGCAAGGCTAAAGATGAGATCTCTAAGCCAAACCCACCTGCGCCCAAAGATGGACCAACTACTGATGTTGAGTGCTTTCATTGTCATGGGAAAGGTCACTAGAAGAGGAACTACAAGCTGTACCTGGAATCCATAAAGGATCGCGGCAGTAAAGGTACTCCCACAGCTTGTACACTTGTTGTTTATGTTACAGACATTTTCCTTGTTAATTCTTATATTAATTCTTGGGTATTTGATACCGGATCGGTTGCTCATATTTGCAATACAATGTAGGGAATGATAAGAAGTAGAAGCGTGGGAAAGGGAGAAGTTGATTTCCGCATGGGCAATGATGCAAGAGTTGCTGCGTTGAACGTCGGAACGATGCAACTCCACCTCTCATCAGAATTTATTATGGAGTTGAATAATTGTTATTTTGTTCCTAGTTTAAGTCGAAACATTGTGTCACCTTCATGTTTGATGAAGGATGGTTATTCATTTGCGAGTAAAGACAATGGATGTGTGATCTCTAAAAATGACATGTTTGTGGCTTCTGCATCCATTGTGAATGAGTTGTTTATTTTAAATCTTGAAGATGCTCCTATCTATAATATAAGTGCTAAAAAGCCTCGGCTTAATGAGTTAAGTCCTACCTATATGTGGCATTGTCGTTTAGGTCATATAAGTGAGAATCGCATGAAGAGGCTCCATTCTGATGGGCTTTTAACTTCGTTTGATTTTGAATCATACGAGACATGTGAGGCTTGCCTGCTGGGCAAGATGACCAAGACGCCTTTCATAGGTTTTCCTAAGAGGGTGGCAGACTTGCTGGAACTCATACATACTGATGTGTGCGAACCAATGAGTATGACTGCAAGGGGCGGATTCCAATACTTCATAACCTTCACTAATGATTTTAGTAGATATGGCTATGTCTACTTAATGAAACATAAGTCTAGGACATTTGAAAAGTTCAAGGAGTTTTAGAGTGAAGTAGAGAATCAACGTGGCAAGAAAATTAACGCTTTGCGATCTGATCGTGGAGGCGAATATTTGAGCCACGAGTTTAGTAATCATCTAAAGAGTTGCGAAATTGTTCCACAGCTTACGCCACCTGGAACGCCTCAGAGAAATGGCATGTTCGAGTGACATAATCGAACTTTGTTGGACATGGTTCGGTCTGTGATGAGCTAGTCAGACCTACCATTATCATTTTGGGGATACGCTCTAGAAACAGCCGCTTTCACATTGAATAGGGTACCATCTAAGTCAGTAGTTAAGACACCACATGAGATGTGGACTGGTAAGAGTCCCAGTTTGTCTTTTCTGAAAATTTGGGGTTGTGAAGTTTATGTCAAACGACTTATGACAGATAAGCTAACACCCAAATCAGACAAATGCTTTTTCGTGGGATATCTGAAGGAAACTTTGGGGTATTACTTCTACAACCAATCAGAGGGTAAAGTATTTGTTGCTCGGAATGGTGTTTTCTTAGAGAAAGAGTTTCTCAAAAGAGAGAAAAGTGGACAAAAGGTGTATCTTGAAGAAGTTCAAGATGAGCTAGTTGGGAAGGACTCTACGAGTGATGCTAATGTAGCAGAACAAGTTGAGATACCCGTGGTAATAGAAACACCGCCACAACCACGAAGGTCAGCAAGAATCCATGAGTTGCATGGGGATTTGTTATTGTTAGACGATGACGAACCTGCGACTTATGCGGAAGCAATGATGGACCCAGATTCTGAGAAATGGCAAAGTGCCATGAGATCCGAGATAGATTCCATGGGAAACAATCAAGTTTGGAACTTGGTTGACCTGCCTGATGGGGTTAGACCCATAGAGTGGAAATGGATCTATAAAAAGAAAAAGTATATGGATGGAAACATTCACATCTATAAAGCTCGACTTGTTGCAAAGGGTTTTCGGCAAGTTCAAGGAATTGACTACGACGAGACTTTCTCACCGGTAGCGATGCTTAAATCTATCCAGATCATTCTAGCAATAGTTGCTTATTTCGATTATGAGATATGGCAGATGGATGTTAAAATAGCCTTTCTAAATGAAAATTTGGATGAGGACGTGTATATGATACAGCACGAAGGTTTTGTTGACCCAAACAATGCTGGAAAAATTTCCAAGCTTCAGAAATCCATTTATGGGTTAAAGCAAGCATCTCGGAGTTGGAACATTCATTTTGATGAAATGGTCAAAGGGTTTGGCTTCCATCAGAATGAAGAAGAACCTTATGCTTACAAGAAGGAAAGTAGGAGCGCTGTTGTATTTCTGATCTTGTATGTGGATGACATATTATTGATTGGGAATGACATTCCTATGTTGCAATCCGTAAAGACTTCACTGAATAACAGTTTTTCTATGAAGGATTTAGGAGAAGCAACATACATTTTGGGCATCAAGATCTATAGAGATAGATCGAAGAGGCTTATAGGATTAAGCCAAGATAAGTACATTGACAAGGTGTTGAAACGATTCAACATGGAATAGTCCAAGAAAGGGTTCTTGCCTATGTCACATGGTATGCGCTTAGCGATAAACAATGTCCTTCGACAGCTGATGAGCGGAAGTGCATGAGTAAGGTTCCATACGCCTCGGCAGTTGGTTCCATCATGTACGCCATGATATGTACTCGCCCAGATGTCTCATATGCTCTAAGTATTGCGAGCAGGTACCAAGCTGATTCAGGAGAGAGTCACTGGACACTTGTTAAAAACATTCTTAAGTACTTGAGAAGGACTAAAGATGTGTTCCTAATCTATGGAGGCGAGGAGGAGCTCGTTGTAAATGGTTACACTGATGCTAGCTTCCAAACTGACACGGATGATTCACATTCTCAATCAGGTTTTGTGTTCACAATAAATGGTGGTGCTGTAAGTTGGAAAAGTTCCAAGCAGGAGACGGTGACCGATTCTACAGCAAAGGCCGAGTACATAGCAGCTTCTGGAACTGCGAAAGAAGGTGTTTGGATGAGGAGGTTCCTCATTGAACTTGGTGTGTTTTCGAATGTGTCCAGCCCATTGAATCTACATTGTGACAACAATGGGGCAATTGCGCAGGCTAAGGAGCCAAGGAATCACCAAAAGAACAAATATGTACTACGGAAATTTCACCTCATTCGAGAGTTTGTTAGACGAGATGAGATAAAGATGTGCAAGATACACATAGATTTGAATGTTGCAGATCCTTTGACAAAGGCTCTTCCACAGCCTAAGCATGAGGCGCACATGAGAGCTATGGGTATTAGATATCTTTGAGATTAACTCTAGTGCAAGTGGGAGATTATTGGGAATATGCCCTAGAGATAATCATAGAGATGATTATATTGCCTTGTATCCATAATATATTATGAGTTCATTGAATTTCCATTAAAGACAACCTATATCGATTAGCAATTATGTGAATTGTTTGTGAAACTCTTTTACTTGTATGGTTATTCTAATGTTGTCCCTGGTCAGAGTTCGTGTGAGGACACATATGAATAATGGATCAGCACATTATTAGTTGATGACTATGTTTCACAAGTCATAGACATGGAGATGTCAAACTAATAATGTGGGCACATGTATGACATGGGGCTGGACTGACCCAACGTGAGATGTTATTATTATCTCTATTCATGTCATGTACGTTATGTTCTTAGACCTGAGATTGTTGTATGTATTCAAGATGTGAAATGACCTATTCAGGGACTATCAAACGCTACTCCGTAACAGGATAGTTATAAAGGTGGTTTTTGGGTTTGTCGGGAAACATGCTATGAGACATAGACAATCAAGATGGAATTTGCCCCTCTCTATATATGAGAGAGATATCACTGGATCACTCTAATGATTAGATCAAGAAATGCATGGCCGTGCTTGGGTTAAGTGTTAACCTATGAGTTAGACCAAATATCGTGAGGCAAGGGAATAACAAGTATGTGGTTTTGTGGTGGTTCGTCTGATATGATCTTTGCGTACACATAGGAGCTAACATGCCTTGCTAGAGGCCGCTATCAACTAATGGCCGAGTAGGAGTACTCGGGCCATGTCTATGTGTGTGTGAACCCATAGGGTCGCATGCTTAAGGGGCTAGAAGCCTAATTCGGATTGGATCTGAGTTAGACAAGGCTTAGGGTTACTAATGGGCCTCCAACTCGGGAGCTGGGTGGGCAACGGGGCTAAGGTATCCCACGCCTTTTGGCAGCCGCCACCGCCCATCCTATGCCCGCGCCTGCTGCTCCTCGCGGACCTAGCAGTCTGGATGCGCAATGCTTCCTCCCTGTACGTGTGGATACCTCAGAGGTGCTGCATCTAGAGCACAAGGATGAACCGCACGAAGGGTAAGGACGGACAGACGACCTCGCAACTGCACGGCACTGCTACGACACGTTCGACTACATCGAGTCGCTTCTCGTGATCTATAACTAGCAGTAGATCCTGGTTTATGAGGTCGAAATTTTTTGTTTTCCGGCTAGCGTAGTATCCTCATAACCCTTCATGTCTTGTAATCATATTGGAAGGAATCCTAATTTCTTTTTACTCAGACAAAGACATGGTTTCTTATTTGAACTAAACAGTGGTGAAACTTCGGGTGTTCTTTTAGGTCTAATATAATCATATTATTGTCACAAACATGTATTTATCGGCCAAAAGCTTACTGGTGTGTATGCTTTCCATTTATGTACATTTGTTAATTCAACAAAACATACTACTAAACACTTGCACATTTTATACCTTTTTGCTTCAATGACAGCACAAATAGCTTGGCACCCATTATTAGCTGCTAGAGTTCGACACTATAACAATGCAAGACCAAATATTTCAGGTTCATCATGGATGAGGTGGTCATTTATTTTCATCCCACTTCATAAGAAAATGTTATAGATTTGTGTAATAACCATTTATACTGGCTGACACCTTATAAGCCCTGTAAAGACCCATTTACAGAGGCTGATCCTTAAGGGGCTCTCATCTTGAAATAAATTTACAAAGGTAGGCCTTGACCATAGGGCCCGTACATGATTTACAGAGACGACATCAAATTTAAAGGCCCACCTTTGTAAATGAAATCCATCTGTCTCCTTAAATTGTTTAGTAGTAGAATTGTTATGCCTTTTCAAAAATTGTTCTAAAGGTGATATTTTAGTTCTGACTAAGTTTATAAATTATATTGAATGCTATTCAGCACTAGGTTAATCAAAACAATTGCTATAGCTAATCATTACCACCTATAAAACTAAACCCTCAAAAAAGAATGTACTAGTAATTCTTTAAGCACGTCAGTTGGATTCTTGGTGGGCTAAATAGTGCTGCTCCTTAACCGAAGGCTGTGATTTGCAGAGGCTGCTGCGGTTACTTGTTCTATTACTGCTACAGTACTATGTGACACTACTACACAAAGTATTTTTAGGGGCGGCTGGTAACCCTTTGTAGGGGCAGTTTGGCCAGCCGCCCCTACCGAACCGTCTCTATAAATCATGCATTTGTAGGGGCGGTTCCCAGGCCGCCCCTACAAATCGATTTGTAGGGGCGGTTGGTGATTGAGCCGCTCCTACAAATCAATTTGTAGGGGCGGCTGGTATTACGAACCGCCCCTACAAATAGATTTGTAGGGGCGGCTCAATCACCAACCGCCCCTACAAATTAATTTGTAGGGGCGGCTGTAGTGCCAGCCGCCTCTATAATACCTGTTTGTAGGGACGGTTCAATCTAGAACCACCCCTACAGTACGTTTTTCCGTAAAAAAAAATTCAAATTTACAATTCAAATTCGACCAGAACTGTATGTTTCCGCGTATTCCATCCGGCGTTCGCGTTGCCAAACGCCCCACGACCAACGTTCCGAACCGCGTTCGCGTTGCCGAACGCCCCGCGACCAACGTTCCAAACGCGACTACCAGCACAATATTATTATATAAACTATAATTACATGTCCAATTCGTAAGGATATATACAATCCATCATTTAAAATACAAATTCCATAAACATTGTTATCAACGTCCTAGAGCTAGCCTTTCAGTCTCACGAAGGTATTGGTACTGAGGATTTCTACCTAAGTCAGACTCTCGGTCATGGTAGGCGCCTTTGACGTGTACAATCTGGTCCAATATAAAGTTGCAAAGGTCGCCGACGAGCTCTAAGAGTTGGTCATCCTTGTATGGGTCTTTTTTCATTCCTTTCTCTTCTCTTCACTACAAGAGAACAAGTTTCGGTTTAGTATTTCATACCATGTACGAAGTTTATATACTACTAATGAAGAGGTTCAAACTTACCCTTAAGGGGTGTCTCCTGTAGACACTAGTGTTACTCATCATAGAACATATATAGTATCCACAATGTACACTCCCAGGCCTCTGCTTGGGGCACTGTGTGTTTTGCATATGAAAATGTTAGGTAATGCTTTTGACAGCCATGTAACAGAGTACTGAAGAAGTAAGTTACACTTACCGCACATAGTGTTTTTATAGCCAGCTTTTCCTTCCTCGCTGGATCATGCCTTCTGTGATGATGAGTGACATAGAACCTAAATGCCCTGTTTGAATTATTTTAGCAAATACAACTTGTTAGTATCCATAAGTGAACGTTACAAGTATGTATACAAACATATAAGCTAATGAGGATTGTCGATATGTATACGTCTTGAGAATCGATATGAAGTCTTTATATGTCGTCGGGTCCTTATCTATTGAATCAAAGACCCATGCCATGCTCCTCCCGACATCGACGGCTATACAAATCTAGTGGTTGCTGCATGGATTTAATCATAGAACTAGATAAGCTCTTTTGCATCGAATAAAATATATCGAACAAAGCTTTAAGTATATAGTTGAACTTACTCGAAGTTGTATGGTAGCCATATAGTAGAGTGTTGTTGTAGATTTTTGAAAGCCAGAGCAATGTATGCCGCAACCTTAAGGGACTCTTCCTTTAGTTTTGCCGTACAGATGCGCTCTTTCTCTCGAAGAGTCTTTGCAGCAGCTAGCTCTTTGGCATCCACTGTCCACTATTTAGGGTAATTAAAATTTGGTTGGGCTATAGCTTGAGGGTCTACATACCCGGCTTTCAGACTTGGCATTTGTTTGACAATGTGCACTTGCATTCTATAAATCATGGCATTGGTTAGTTACAACAAAATTCAAAGATTACATTCATATCATATCAGGAGGATAAGGACTTACAAGCACCACGTGCGAATTAGATTCATCTCCATTTCTCCCAGGTGAAAGCATGTGTGCATGTCATTGAAGTCAAAGACAATTTTCCCAGCTAGGCTTCCAAATGTGCCAGTGGGGAAGCATGCTTGTACGAGATCTATGCTCGTTGGGAGAACACGCAAGTACCAATCATGGAACCTTCTCATTCCAAGTGGTAGGCGCCGGATGTCCCGGTTTGGTATAAAGGGCTTGTCTCTTTCATATGTTTTCGGGCAATCCTTTGACCATTTGATGTCATCAACATTTGGATACTGCTTTACAATTTGGTGGAGTTTGCTAGTTACGGCCTCCTTAGAACCCCGTTCTAGGACTTGTTTAACTTGGTTCTCAAGCTTGAACTGGTCATGTGAATACCACTTGGACACCGACGAGACATCTTTCACCGGAACATAAACTGGCCTTATGTTGATTGGAATCTTCTTTCGAAGTTCCCATTCAGGCATGTCCTTGTCTTCTTGTGCATCACCTTCTTTAGGAGGCACTCGTTGCTCATGTATCGGCTGTGCTTGTTGAGAAGACTGTGGCATCTCATCATGCACTTGCTTGGTACGAGCTGGAGAAGGTTGTGGCATCTCATCAGGCACATGCTCGCTAGGAGGCGGGGAAGAATATGGCATCTCAGGTACGTGGTGGTCACGAGACGGTGAAAATATCTCCCCAACCTCAACAACTCGCTCCAAATTTGGGAGAGGGGGAGGCGGCGAAGAAGCAGTCAATATAATGTCCCGTTTGTGCCAGAGGATGAACTGCCCAATAACGTCTCCGAGTAACACCAGCCCCTCAGGAGTTGCGTAGTCTATCCTCCACTACATGAACTCGAGCTTCACGGTATGCACCTCGACCCTAGTGTAGTCCGGCGATATCTTATTATTATGGTGTAAGCCACCGAGAGGATGTGCCACACCCGCTGCCACCTCCATCATAGTATTTTGTCGGCCGCTTAGAAACACCAAGGTGCAACTAGTTGGTTCCCGTATGCGATCGACCGGGGTTGAGGCTGCAGTGAAACCTTGGCTGCTAGGAACTTTCGGAGGGCTGCCAACTAATGCCAGTTCTCCCGGCGGCGTCACTAACATCCGTGGCTCCGTAGACAGTCCTTGCTCCTCCAGCGCCTTCACAACTAGAGCCTTCACTTGGAGCTCAAGACTAGTCTCCTGGTCTCAGCCATGTTTCTTATACATGTGCTTGTCCTCTTCGAATCCTTACTTCCAGGTCATCCTTTTCCCTAGCCCCCTGGTGCGGCCTATGTGCTCCTTGTTTCCCAAGCCAAGGCTAAGCTCGTCCCTCTCTCTGGAAGGATTGAAGGAGCCCTTCTCCTTGTCTTCAGCATATTTCAGTATCCTTGATACCGCCTCTTGGGTCTCTGGCTTATCAAACTTAAGATTATTGCTGGATGTTTCTATACTCCTCGCATATATCCAGTTCCTTGAGCGTACCTTCAGATTCATCACATCGATATTCCCAGTAGCTGTGGCCTCTTCGTCCATCTTCCTAAACTGCTCTTCCTTGGCATAGTAGCTACCAGGGCCTAGATGATGGTGGTGTTTGTTCCTCTTCGCCAGCTCGGTGTTACGAGCACTGAGCTCCAATGCCTCCGGTGAAGTCTTCGGAGCCACGAGCTCCTCCCATTGACTAGGAGTTATTTTGTCAAACTCTTTGAAGGGAGTTAACCCCTTTTGGATATACTTCATGTTGAGGTCCGACCTCCAACGTTGGAATACCTCTCCCATCATCCTGAAAGCATTTTTTTACTAGTTCGTGCTTACCCTCTGGAAATCTAAAATTGACCCTCAAGTGCCTATCCCATAGTTCATTCTTTTTGTTCTCTGGTACCTCTTTCTAGTTAGGGATTGCTGGGTTCAATTTATCTCTTACTAGGGCCCCGATCGCATTACGAAATCGTCCTCTTAATTCCTTTGGCTCAAGGACCTCCTCTGCTGGCCTGACCTCCATTATCACATAGCATGCCTTATCTAGATATAGATTTTCTTTTCTATTCCCTCGTTTCCTCTTAGGCTTGGTAGTCGTGGTTGTGTCTTCAGGTTGTGGAGCAGAGGCATCGTGATCCATCTCTGTGGCTGTTGCCTCTGCTCTCCTTTCCTCTACTCCATCTTGTCCAGCGAGATGTCACGGACGTCGACGTCGTCTTTTCCAAGTTTCAGGAGGGACCTATATATACAATAGGTTAAAGTGTTAGCAGAGGTAACATAGCCAAAGCTTTAGCAAAATTTACAAGCTAAGGCTTTTTCCCTACCTCCTCGTTCGGGTCAAAGTCCTTGTCCAAATCTTCCTCCGTTGGCCTCCTTCTGGCTTCATGTGGGAAAGGATCCTCGGGACTTACATATCCCTCTTCTGAGTCATCATCAGCATCATCCTCTTCTTCTTCGCCTTCAGCAGCCTCTCCTTCTGGGCCTTCCTCCTCGTCACACTGCTCCTGAGTAAGCATCACTTCTAGATCATTTTGTACCTCCTTATTGAACTGTTCCTGAGTAAGCTGGTCCTCTAGTGCTTGCTCCTCAAGGGTTGGTTGCTCATCATGCTCGGGGCATCGGGCTACACTGTCTGGTGTCCACGACATTATTTCGTGCTTTGTTCTAATAGATGCAAGAAAGTGTGCTTTAGGTACGCAAGAAGGTATAAGAAATCAAAAAGGTCTATAAACCAAAGTAGTCCTATAAAACAACAATATATAAAAAAACAAGAAGTAGCAGTGGTAGAGGTCTCAGAAATATGTCAAACATCATCTGATCTTGAACTTGAAGCATCAAGGCATCATAACAGAGAAGAGAGGAGAAGGTAATGTAGGGGCGGCTGCTAATGATGCCAAGTTCCTCACAAGTTCTTGATCATCAGCTCATATTTCATCATCGGCAAAACAAAGGAGAGGAGATGAGAGGGGAGATTTGGCAAAAAAGCAACAGCTGCTTAACAAACATAGAGAGGAAAAGGTGTAAAAAAAGCAGCTGCTGCTTCCCAAACATAGAGGATAGGAAAGGTGGCAAAAATAGAGGAGAGGGGAGATTTGACAAAAAAAAAGCAGGTGCTGCTTCCCAAAAAAAGCAACAGCTACCATACTGACTTTGCTCAATCACACAGGAACACCATATGCTTAATATCTTCTGAACCTGATAGACAGATCGGACAATCAGAAGTAGTAGACAGTAGTAGTAGGGAAGTAGTATAAGTAGTTGACAGAAGTACAAGTAGTTGATAGAAGACAGAAGTAGAAGTAGTAAACAGTAGTAGTAAGGAAGTAGTAGAAGTAGCAAAAAAGCAACAACTGCTTAGGAGAGGAGAGGAGTAGAGTGGAGTAGAGGAGAGTAGTAGTAGAAGAGGAGTGGTAGAGTAGTAGGAGAAGAGCAGGAGGACAGTATAGTAGTAGAGTAGCAGCCAGCAGCAAGGGAAACAAATATTTAAAACTTATTTTATTCACTTCTCAAATATTTAAAACTGAAAGGCAGGAGGACAGTATAGTAGTATAGTAGTAGTAGTAGTAGTAGTAGAGTAGTAGAGTAGTAGAGTAGTAGAGTAGTACAGTATAGTAGTAGAAGAGCAGGAGGATAGTATAGTAGTAGAGCAGGAGGACAGTATAGTAGTAGAGTAGCCAGCCAGCAGCCAGCCAGCAGTAGTAGTAGAAACTTATTTTATTCACTTCTCAAATATTTAAAACTGAAAGGCTCAATTACTAACCACTCAAACATTGATATGAAACTAACCTACAGCTAACCATCCACCAACAGGCCAAGCATCCATGCAGTTGAAGCTAAAAAGAGACTAATATAAGAAACAAACAGCTACAAAAAAACACAACAGCTAAGCATGGAACAAATTATAAAGGTAGATTGTTGTATCATGAAAATGACATTGCACAGGAAATGAAAACCACACTAAACTTAGCTAGCTACTACAAATTTTCTAAAACTCAATGAACCACTGTAATCTGAGTTGCAAATAAATAAACCAAATGCAAACTCAATGAACTGCAGCTAGTTGTACTCAATGAATTATGTTAGCAATGCTCCAGCAACGAAATATACTAGATTCACCCTAAGTATATATTTTAGTGGTCATATTGAGTATAGTGTCAGTTTCTATTTACCTCGAGGACAGGATATCTGTTCATAATAAGACAATGCAGACGGCCATGCTGGGTCGATCCCAAAAAGAAGCGCATCCAAATCAGCAAAAACAAAGAGCATAAAAAAACAGGCTAAACTGCCACCCTCAATAGTAGGACAGTATAGTAGTAGAGTAGCAGCCAGTAGCAAGGGAAGAGAGTAGAGTAGCAGCCAGCTAGTAGGAGTAGGAGTAGCTAGCAGTAGCAAGTAGAGTAGTAGTAGTTCAGTACAATAGAGAGTAGTACAGTAGGATAGTAGTATAGCAGTAGCAGGTATGTAGTGAAATGCTACAACCAATCATATAAGTGAAATGCTACAGTCAAGATCTAGAACCTGAAATGGCTGCTACTTGAATATGTATAACAATCTGATTTGAATATGTATGATTCACTTGCAATGTTGTTAGCAATGTCAAATGGCCTATTTAGAAACTTATTTTATTCACTTCTCAAATATTTAAAACTGAAAGGCTCAATTACTAACCACTCAAACATTGATATGAAACTAACCTACAGCTAACCATCCACCAACGGGCCAAGCATCCATGCAGTTGAAGCTAAAAAGAGACTAATATAAGAAACAAACAGCTATAAAAAAACACAACAGCTAAGCATGGAACAAATTATAAAGGTAGATTGTTGTATTATGAAAATGACATTGCACAGGAAATGAAAACCACACTAAACTCAGCTAGCTACTACAAATTTTCTGAAACTCAATGAACCACTGTAATCTGAGTTGCAAATAAATAAACCAAATGTAAACTCAATGAACTGCAGCTAGTTGTACTCAATTGTGTTAGCAATGCTCCAGCAACGATATATACTAGATTCACCCTAAGTATATATTTTAGTGGTCATATTGAGTATAGTGTCAGTTTCTATTTACCTCGGGGATAGGATATCTATTCACAATAAGACAATGTAGACGGCCATGCTGGGTCGATCCCAAAAAGAAGCGTATCCAAATCAGCAAAAACAAAGAGCATAAAAATACAGGCTAAACTGCCACCCTCAACAGTAGGACTTGAGAGAATAGAATAGCAGCACATTAATTACAACAGTAGGACAGGCTATCTATTTCATCTAATGTCTAAGAAAGAGTGAGGAAATGAACCTAAAAGAGCAATCAAACTGCGAGTGTATTGGCCAATAATGCAGCATATGATCCATGATCAATACGGATGAATCATAGAAGAATCGTTTTACAGATGTCATAATGTAATATATAAGATCGATTGCTCGGTAATGAAATTGAAACTCTAAGTGTCATGGGAAAGGTACGTGTGCCGGCGGTGAGGTCGGTTAGCCAGATGAACAGCATCATTCATGGTCGTAAAGTTACATTTCTCAAAGATGGCTATATATATCACACCACATAGCTTTCATCTACATATATCAAGCGAACGATATCCACTTGCTGACATCTATATCTATAGGCCAACAACATATATACCGGCTAGCTGGTTGGCTATGTAGAGCACACACAAAAATAAGACGACACATCAAGCAGCAGTGTTTCACATGTACTTGAAGTTTTTTCTGTAAACTGCTAGCTATGAACATGTCCGTGGGGTTGCAACATGACATACAATTTAATAAAAGTGTCATGGTTTGATCTCCGACCCTAAGTGCTAGGCAAACATTCAGACAGGAACTCAAGTACAAACAATACTGATGACTGATGAAGTGTCTCGGACATGTGAGACAAAACTCAGTTCTGTGATAACTTGAGCTTTGCTGATGAATACAAAATCCAGATAAACAAACACCATACTCCAGCTGTAATCAATATTAGAACTAAAGCCAAGTCAAAACTAATTTTCTGTTATTCTTTGACAATGTCAGTTATGTTCTCCCGATGAGCTTAACCTGTGGACAACCTGTATGGTGACATTGTGGTAATGGTCTTGTCCCTATTGACTGTTGTGTTCTGATTTCAAGGTTTACAAATATATAAGCTATCTTGACTTTGGATGTTTACCAGGCTGGCCACAAAAGTAGGTCTCAGAACAGTAAATTAAAAACTATTATCTTCTTATCCAACCAGTTAGAATCTACAAGATATTGAACCACAATAAATTTATGCAAGAATAACATTGACCGTATAAGATTGCAGTGCTTAGGTTTCATAACAATCAGTTTTTTGGAGCAGACACTTTTGAAAGGAAGGAATGATATGCAGAGTTGAGGTTTCCATTGCAAGCAGCAATACTTGAGCACAAATAGTCAAATGCAAGCCTTTCGTGATGTAGTACCTGTTATGCGACTCACTTTTGCATCAAGGGAACAGTAGGCAGGGTAGAAAAGGGAAGAAACAAACCTTGGCAAACCGGATCCGGCCGCTAGGACTGTGAACCACCGAAGAGGATGCGGAGCTGCTCGGATCCGGGGCGTTTTGGGCGGCTATGAAGGTGCCGCGGCTTCTCCGAGTTTAGCGAAGGCTGGATTTGTAGGGGGGCCGCCGGGAGAGGGCCGGACGACGGCGAGGGCGACGGACGGTCGGCGACGTGGGTAACGTGGGCGCGGTTTGCGCCGCGAGGGAACGACTGCGGCGAGGGGCGACACGGCGCACGATGGAGGATGGTGAGGGAGCGGGTGCGGGGAGGGGGCGTGCGGGGCAGGCGTTGGGACAGGTCCGGGAGGCAGCCTGACGGCGTCGGAGAAGAAGAGAGCGCCCAACAGGCAACTCCCGTGTGCGGCCTTGTATATATAGTTGGGATGATTTGTAGGGGCGGTTCCAGATATAGCCGCCCCCACAAATACATTTCTAGGGGCGATTCCTGATCCAGCCGCCCCTACAAATGCATTTGTAGGGGCGGTTCCTGATCCAGCCGCCCCTACAAATAGTTTCTATTTTTTAAATTATAAATTCTATATTTTTTATATCATAAAAACACAAAATAATATAAAACAATTTGTGTATATGCACAAATATAATATTTTGTATTAATCTATATCTGAAGAAATATATATATAAACAATTGTAGTCAAAACAATATAGAAAACAAAAAAACAAAAATTAAAATTTTGAATTTTAAAACTTCGACTACAATTTTATAACATTAAATTAAATAAAATGAAAATATTGTAAACATAAAAGTTGTATAACTCATCAACATGTACAACTTTTATTTTGGTCATCTTGTCATGTGACTTTGTTTGAATGATTCAAATTTTGAAATTCAAACAATTTGAACTTGAAACAATATTTTGAAAGAGTAAATGATTTCAGATGAAAAACTTATGAATACCAAAGTTGTAGAACTCATCAATATGTACAACTTTTATTTTGATCATATTTTCATTTGACCAAATTTGAACAGTTGAAATTTTGAATTTCAATAAATGGCAACTTCAAACAAGATTTTGAAACCTCAAATTTTAAATTTCAGAAAATGACAGCTTCAAACCTAATTTTCAAATACTAAATGATTTCAGCTGTAAAGGTGATGAATATAAGAGTTATATAACTCATCAAGATCTTCTACTTTTATTTTGGTCATTTCTTCATTTCATAAAGTGTTAAGTGATTTCATAAAGTTTTAGTAGTAATAGAGTAGATGTTCAAATAGAGTCATCTGGATATTGCAAAGCGTAGTCTCACATATATGCATAAATGTAGTCTCACACACATACAAAAATATATAGTCTTACACACGTACATAAATATATAGTCTCACATGCATGCATAAATAAAGTCTTACAAACACACACTTACACAAACACTCCACGTTCAACAACTAGCTAGCCTAGTGTAACGACTTTCCCCTTGACACATTTTCGTTCCCATGCCAATATGTCTTTGGGGAGGTTCTTTTCCACAACACTGATCTTCTTAGGAAAGTCTGTGAATAGCGGCATCTCATCGTAGTTATTGTAAACTTCAACATCGTCCACGCCATCAACTCCAATAATGTGATGTTTCCTAGAGGCAACCACATGCTTTGTCTTCTTCTTTGGGGGAGGTTACTTTGTGGGTCAGACATATAGAAAACTTGTGCGACACGTGAAGCGAGCACCCAAGGGTCATCTTGGTAGCCTAGATTCTCGAGGTCCAGGACTCTCAATCCGATCTCGTTTAGTTGGTGTTGTTTGATCCAGCGGCATCGAAACAGGGCCACTGTTATATCCCTTCCATAGTCAAGTTCCCATATATCTTCAATGATGCCAAAGTATTGGATCTTTCACCCTAATCCATCGAGAGCCTCTATTCGAACACCACTGTTTTGGTTCACATATTTACTATCCTTTGCATGGGTATAGTACGTATACCCATTGATGTCATAAGCATTCCAAGATGTCACTTGTCTCGATGGCCCCTCTGCCAACCTACTGATGGTAATAGAGTCTATGGTTTCTCCAGGTGGTATGTTTTAGTCCTTCAACCATGTAGTTAGTCGTTGCTTGTGTTATTTCATGACCCAATCATCCGAACGACCATTTTTCTCTGCCATAATGATAGCCAAGTGTTCATCAATATACGGTTGCATCAGTTGTGTACTCTGCAAGACACTGTAATGTGCCTGACTCACCTCTTTGTAATCATGGTCGATAAACACTTTTCTACCACTGGTGCCCTTCCCAGCCAGCCTACCCTTGTGACGAGAATCGGGTTTACCAATCCCTTTCTGTACTTGTAGGTACTCTTGACAGCACTCGACGACTTTTTCAGTACTGTAATCCTCTATCATGGAGCCCTCTGGTATGCTTGATTATGCACGTATCGACTTAGAACCGACATGAACCACTCATAGGACCACATTTCATGCAAGTAGCAAGGGCCAAGCGCATGTATTTGATGAACCATGTGAATCATGAGATGTGGCATTATATAAAAAAAAAGCAGGAGGTAAACACATCTCCAGTTGGTTTTGTGTCTCCACCACAAATTCATGTAGGTCACTCAGCTCTTGCTTGCCAATCGTCTTCTGTGAGATCTTCGAAAAGAAGTAGCACATGCGGGTGATGGCCATTTTTAAGAACTCTGGCTTTTTAGCCCTGATTGCAATAGGTAGAAATATTGTCAGCATCACATGGCAATCGTGAGCCTTGCAGTGTGTTATTGACAAGTCCTTCATCGACACTAGCTTCTTCACATTTGCTAAAAACCCAGTCGGGACTTTGATCCCTCTTAGGAAAGTGCATATAGCTCTCTTCTCATCTGGTGTTAGGTTGAAGCACGCCGCGGGCAGAGTGTATTTTCCATTAGCCTCAGGTACCAGGTGAAGCTATGGCATCACGTTTAGCTGCACCATATCTTTCCATGCTTTCAGACCATCCTTTGACTTGCCTATGTCCATCAAGGTAGCAATGAGACTCTTAAAGACATTCTTCTGCATGTGCATAGCATCAATGGCATGGGGGACCTCTAAGTCTGGCCAATAAGGCAGATACTAAAAAAAGATCGATTATTTCTTGAAAGGTACGCCTTCGAATGGAGGTGTGCTTCTATCTCTGTTCATCCCATCCGAATTCTTCTTTCCATAGACGACGTGTATGTTTTTCACCATTCTGTATACGTGTTCTCCGTTATGACGTCTCTCCGGAGGGGGTTCAATCTTCGGGGCATTGTCATAAAATCTAAAGAATAATTTGCTACGGTACTTGTGACTTATCTTTAAGAAGCGTCGGTTCCTTAGGTAAACTATCTTCTTGGATGCATCCAGGTACACCCATGTAGTACCATCTAAGCAAACCAAGCATCCCGTCTTCCCTTTGATCTGTCCAGATAAAGCAAACAGCGTGGGGTAATCATTGGTAGTAACAAATATTATTGCTCTACATATAAAGTCCTCCTTTTGGAACGCATCGTACATCTACTCCCCAAGCCTCCATAGCCTCTCTATTTCTTGCATCAAGGGCTCGAGGAACACGTCTATATCAATGCCTGGTTGTTTAGGGCCAGAAATAAGAATAGTGAGGAGAAGGTACTTTCTCTTTTGACACAGCCATGTTGGGATATTGTACATGGTCAAGATCACTGGCCATGTGCTGTGGTCGCTCATCCTCTTATTAAAGGGATTCATTCCATCGGTGCTCAAGCCAAACCGTATATTCCTTGGGTCATCGCTGAATTCTTTGTGCTTCTCATCAAACCTTTGCCACTGACTACAATCAGCCAGGTGTGCAATCTTATCATCATCCACCTTGCGCTCATCATCCCACCATGTCATGAGTGCGGCTTCTTTAGGGTTTACGAAGATACGTCTCAAGCGGTCGATCACTGGCAGGTACCACATTACCAGGGCAGGAATTCTTCTCTGCTTTGCATCGTTGCCTAATGGAGTGTCCTCTAGGGGCTGAGATTCTTGTACCACCTTTTTAGTACCCTTCTTATTCCTCTTTTTCCCTGTGGAGGCTTTGTCCCCACCGTAAAGGTCATTGTTCTTGTACCGACTGGCCCCACACTAGGGACATTTATCCAGTGACTTGAACGTTTCGCCACGAAAAAGTATACAGTGGTTGGGGCATGCATGGATTTTTTCAACCCCCATTGTCAATGGACTTATGACCTTCTTCGCTTAATATGTGTTGGTGGGAACTAAGTTTGGTTGTGGCAGCACCCATGATAGGAGATGCAATAGATCATTGAAACTATAGTCTGACCAGCCATACTTAGCCTTCAGGATGAGCAGCTCAAGCACAAAATGTAGCAATGTCCAATGTATCGGACAACCCTTTTCAACACCATACACAGTCTCCTTCGATGCTTTTGTCACCCTTTCCAAATTTTCTAGACCTTTCGGGCTATTTAGTAAAATCTCTGGTCCAAGGGCTCAAATCATGTCCTCTAAATCATCTTCATCCCCGACACGTGCTCCACCATCATTATTGGCACCACCTTCGTCGTTACCATCCCAACCACCAGCATCACCACCTTGTTCATTGCCAAACTCAAAATCCATTCGTGCATCAAGCTCTGCTGAATATTGGGACAGGGATTCTATGGTTTCGTCGTCGTATTCCTCCTCATCCTCGTCATTAACAATAACCATTTCACCATGATGAATTCACACTGTTTAGTCCTCAACAAATCCTCGCATAATCAAATGTGATCTGATGATAGTCACATCTATCCATGCCATATGGTTCTTGCAATCTTTATATGGGCAAATAATTATATCCTTATTCTCTTTCAATGTCGTTGCATGCTTCTTTACGGCTTCAATAAATTTATCCACCTCTTCACGGAAACCTGCCTTGAACCTTAACGAACCATACATCCAAGAGTTCCTGTACTCCATCTTTTACAACAATAACAAAACAAACATTAAAGGAGTACTTATTTAGATATATATAAAAATGAAACAAATTAATAATTACTTGAGAATAATTGTATATACTTCAGATATATATGAATATAAATCTAATATAATTACATGAAGCATACAAACACACCATGGTAAAAGAAAATTAATTAACGGCCCATTTATCCATAAATAATTAAAATACATATTTATTGATTACAATAAATAATTTCAAAGACAACAATTAGCAAGAATTATACTTTACCCAATATCTTTCATGCAAACCCTAGTCCAATTTCATCAAACATAAATTTACAAAAACAAAATTAATAAAAAAACTAAATCCTAGATTTAGATCCACATGCACATGAAACATTCATAAAACTAACTAATTGTTGAATAAAATCAAGAAACATGGACCAAATAAGGGTATGATCTTGTTCCCCTCCCTAATTTACTCTAGTACATTTAAAAGTTGAGTCTAATTTGCTTTATAAATAGCTCAAGCACCATAGAAGAGAGAGAAAAATAAAACTCTAATTACTCACTAACCAACCATTAAAACTTCAAAAAAGTATAGAATATCATTTTCTTACCTTATACAACCTCTCCACCAAAGGATTTGAGACCAAAACCTTCCCCCCTTAGTAGAGCAATTTTTGGGAGGTGCCTAAGGTCTCCCCACCTTTTTTTCACGGATTGGAGTGAGTGACACGAGAAGAAAGAAGGTGCTGCATCTGTTCTATATGGGGGGCATGTGTAGGGGCGGCTGGTGATTGAGCCGCCCCTACAAATCGATGCTATAAATACGGGGCCATTTGTAGGGGCGCCGCCCCTACAAATATCATTTCCAGGGGTGGCTGTTGATTGAGCCGCCCCTACAAATCAGACCTCATCTGTAGGGGCGGCTCGTAACACCAGCCGTCTCTACTGTTCCATTTGTATGAGCGGCTGGTGTCTGAGCAACCAAGCATGCCACTATAGGACGTGGCTCCATCACAAGCTGTTCTTGAAAAAAAATTGAACCGTTGCTAAAAATTATTTTTTATGTAGTGTGATCGAGGAGGCTTACAGCCAAAGAAGCAGCAGCCACTGATTTTAAGCTACTGATCAATATACTAAAGCCAAATCCCGCAGTCCATGTAATGATGAGTTTCTAGGTGATGGCTGTCAGAACTACCTCTGTGAAGGACGAAATGATGGTGCTGTTTGCAATAAACTAGTACTATTTTAGTGGGATGCATGCCTGTAATATCAACCGGCAACACCATCAGAAACGGAGTAGGGTAGCTTCCAACTCACCGGTGTCCCACCCGATTTTTTTTTTTAATTTTAATATTTTTTTTGTAAACTAATTTTAAATCTAACATTATTTTTTAAATCTAACACTTTTGGCCGCGCCTATTGTCATAACGCGGCGAAATACATGTGCCACGTCATGCATAATAATACGACGAGAGGGCTGACGTGGTGACAACCGAGACGCAGAGCGATGACGTGGCAGGACAGGCCGCGACAGTCCCCCGCACGCGTGACCACGCTCGACAGCCTATTGCATGCACGCACGCGCGGCACGACAGGCCTGCAGCCTACTGCATGCACCGAAGCCTGCGTTCAAGAGCACGAAAACCGATAAAACATAAATTTTTTATTTAAATTGGTATAACTTTTAAATGAGTATTCATTTTTAATTTTGTTTGCACCGAAATGTTCTACGTGATGAGACGAACAAAACTAGACTCCACGTGCCTATGTTTTGAAGAATTTTATTTTAGTAGCAATTTATGCGTAAAAATATACTAGGTGATTTATGAAAAAGTTGTTACCATGAAATACTAAATTTGCTATTCAAAAAAATACTAAAGTTTTTACATGATATGAGTATGCGCATCGATTGTTGCCATGAGAATATATTATACTCCCTCCGTTCCTTAATATAAGCCATATAGATTTCTAAAGAAAATTTCAAAATATAGGTACATATCAGCTCCCATGCCGATTAATTTGGAAACCTTCCCACCGTACATAGCACATGCCCTAACCAATCCCTTAGATTTAGGAAGCAATCTGATTGGGAGAGAAGAAGATGACCTAATTTTTCTTTTTTTCCTCGGTCTCACATCCATCCCCAAGCCGTGCGTTAATATTGGTGCTAAAAACTATATGGCTTATATTAAGGAACTGATGGAGTATATTATTATATTGTTGCCATGAGGGTAGCGATACAAAATAAGGCAAGCTGCAATCTTAGAGCAAATTATTAGAACAAGCATTTGCATAAGCTACCAACCAAAGGAGCAAGTTATTATAAACCTCATTTATAAGCCAGGAAACATGACCAACAGTAAGTTGGAGGGACATTTATTAACAAGACAAGAGTAGCGACCTAAATAATACAAGTTGCACCAGGGGTAAATTATTAGAAGAAGCATTGCATAAGGTGCCAACTTTACGGGTAAACTATTATACAACTAATAGGTAGGATTTAGGAATACATTCGAACCTAAAAGGCAGACTAAAAGCAGAAACTAAAAATACTTGACTGAAAACTGAAACTAAAAAAATAAAAAAAAAACTAACTGAAAACTCAAACTAAAAAAAATGAAAAAAAAACTAAATAGGTATTTAGTTTTTAGTTTCAGTTTTCAGTCAAGTATTTTTAGTTTCTATTTTTAGTCTGCCTTTTAGGTTCGAATGTATTCCTAAATCCTACCTATTAGTTGTATAATAGTTTACCCGTAAAGTTGGCACCTTATGCAATGCTTCTTCTAATAATTTACCCCTGGTGCAACTTGTATTATTTAGGTCGCTACTCTTGTCTTGTTAATAAATGTCCCTCCAACTTACTGTTGGTCATGTTTCCTGGCTTATAAATGAGGTTTATAATAACTTGCTCCTTTGGTTGGTAGCTTATGCAAATGCTTGTTCTAATAATTTACTCCAAGATTACAGCTTGTCTTATTTTGTATCGCTACCCTCGTGGCAACAATATAATAATATATAATATATTCTCATGGCAACAATCGATGCGCATACTCATATCATGTAAAAACTTTAGTATATTTTTTAATAGCAAATTTAGTATTTCATGGTAACAACATTTTCATAAATCACCTAGTATATTTTTACGTATAAATTGCTACTAAAATAAAATTCTTCAAAACATAGGCACGTGGGTCTAGTTTTGTTCGTCTCGTCACGTAGAACATTACGGTGCAAACGGAATTGAAAATGGATACATCATTTAAAAGTTATGCCAATTTAAATAAAATATTTATGTTTTATTGGTTTCCGTGCCGCTTGAACATAGGCTTCGGTGCATGCAGTAGGCGGGCCTGTCGTGCCGTGGGCGCACGCATGCAATAGGCTATCGGGGTGCGGACGCTTGACTATGCATGTGGAAGTGGGTCGCGCGTGTGGGGGACTGCCGGGCCGGATTGGTGGCGCGACACACTCTGTTATGTCACGGTCAGTGTCTCGGTTGTCACTAAAGCTGGACGAAAAACTCGAAGCTCGTTAGCTCGCTCGGCTCGTGGCTAGCTCGGCTCGGCTTGGCTCGGCTCGTTAAGATAACGAGCCGAGCCGAGTCAAGATTTTAGCTCGTTAGCTATAACGAGCCAACTTGAGCCAGCTCGCGAGCCGCTCGTGAGCTAAACGAGCCAAGCTTCCAGAAAAAAAAGTATCATTTAAGATAGTTAGATGCATGAATACTATAGTATTTTATTATACTTGTATATATATTAGCACATATTAATTTTTTTATTTGATTTAAGGTTGTTAGATTCATTTCTTTTGTATTATTATTATTCTGAAACTTTAAATAAATGCAAATATTATATTTTGTGTATTTTTTATACCTGGCTCGCGAGCTTAACGAGCCAGCTCGAGCTTTTAACGAGCCGAGCCGAGCTGGCTTTCTGGCTCGTTAGGATAACGAGTCGAGCCGAGCTAGCTCGTTATCTTAACGAGCCAGAACGAGCCGAGCCCAAACGAGTCGAGCTGGCTCGTTATCCAGCCTTAGTTGTCGCCATGTCAGTCCTCTTGTCGCATCACCATACATAGCGCGACACAGGTATTTCACCGTGCCATGACAATAGACGCGACCAAAAGTATTAGATTTAAAAAAAATAAACAATATTCGATTTAAAATTAGTTTACAAAAATATTAAAATTAAAAAAATCTCCCACGCAGGACACGGGATCACGTGTAGATGGATCTAGAGTGTTCTCTAAGTTCTAACACTAGTTCACATACGTACAACTTATAATTATGAGATAAATAATTTGGAAGCTTCTAGACGGCGACAAAATGGTGTGAACTGAAGCCACTAGCTAGTACTCTCTAACATCTGCTCCCTCTACTCTAAATTATAAATTGTTCTGACTTTTTAAGATACATAATTTTTACTATTTATTTACACATCATGTATATTTTATTATATAATAAAAATTATATATCTAGAGAAGATACACGACTTACAATTTAAAATACAGAGAGTACTAATTTAAAAAGCTTTGGGTCTATTTGCTACGGTTCTGTGGCTGTGGCCCTTACAACAGAACGAAACATAGAGGAACTAAAGTCGATGAATTAATAAAAAATGATTTCACCTACTGCTAATTTATATTAAAAGCAAAGGTTAAAAAAAGCTACATGGTACAGGCTGGAAGCGATGCTAACGCTAGCAAAAGCTCTACCAAAAGGGGTTTCATTATTAAAAAAATTCACTAATTTAAGGAGACCTCTTTTTTTAAAACAAAAAACTAGAATTATATGTTGAGCACAATTAGGAATACCTTGAGTCAATAATACATATCCGTTGCAACGTGCACAACACGAAAAGAACAATATACATGTAAAGAATATCCATTACTCTCTCTATTTCAATTTATAAGATGTTTAGGCTTTTTAGATATATAGTTTTTGTTATGCACTTAGACATACACTATGTCTAGATGTATAGTAAAAGTAATAATATATCCAAAAAAGTCAAAACGTTTTATAATTTTAAACGAAGGAAGTAGCTTTTTCCTCTAGTGCACTTTTCACTAACACCACCTATTTTTTTACTGGTGCTACATAGTAGTAGGTGGTAGTGGATGAACTCACACCGTCAGTCAAAACCTACTGCTAGTAGTAGGGATCCCTGACCCCTCCTAATCTATATCTTTTATAAAGCTAATCCTCGCTATAAGTTCTACCTCAACATACAAGTTATCTACATTATCTCCTGCTAACTATTCACATCATTTCTTACTAACAGTCATGTCATTCCTTTAACTTTCAACCCTCTTAATGCATGTTACCACGTAATCTCAACTAAGTGCAATTACTACTTTCAATATATACGAAATATAGAAGGCATCCATATATTGCTATTTGTTTTCTCGTTCCATCGTCTTATAATTCAATCTAATTATATTAGTTTTTATTAGATTCTTTCATTGTCTTGTCCAATTTCAACAAAGAATGGATGTAAGAATATATAGTTTTAACTCATACATACAATAGTTTTATTTCTAAGAAAGTCTCGCGAGGAATATTCTTCTATTTCCTTGACAAAACTACTACCGGTAAAAATCAATCTTTACCATTGGTAGAAATAGTTTGTGTACTAGTGTATAGGTTGGTATAGACTCAAATAAGGTCACTCTACTTATATATAAAAAGGGTCCTCAATTTTGGTCTTCATATATTGGCAATTTTCACTACTACAAACCCCCCATCACCGTTGGTTCATAACCCATCTTTAGCATTGATTTTGGGCTTCAGCGGTGATGAGGAACTTGATCAATATCTGTTTCAAACCGGCGGCAAGAATCGAATAATTTTTTTTTAAGAAAAATCACAGGCCCGAGCCCATGCTCGCCACCTTGGGTTGCCAGGAGAGGGGCGTGAATCATCGTACCCTCGGCCGTCCAAGAGAGAGGGTGTGCGTGGCCTTGATCCACCAGCACTCGGTGGGCGCAAACTTGATCCGATGGCGTCGAGAGAGGTGTGCAAGTGAGGGAGATAAGGAGGCGGTGTCCCTCGCGCGTGGGAGGCAGTGGGGTTGGCGGAGGAGGCGACATGAGGAGAGAGAGAGTGACGAGGGAGGGAAGTGATAAGGAGGGAGGTACTCGTTATGAGTCCTGTAACCCATTTTAACCATTGGATTCTGTCTTGAACTATTGGTGAAAATCAAATTTCACTGCCAGGCGAAATACTAGTGATATATTTAATAATATATCACCAAAACAATTTACAATTTGGAACTAAAGGTAATTTTCAGTAGTTTACCTTGGGAGCACTTACATATAATATCCCACGTATATATTCGTCCGTTTCTTCAAATAATATGTCGTATTTGTTTTTTATTTAGAGCTGCTAAATGCCCGAGTGGACTTCTTTCTGGAATAGAAAGGGGAGCTCATGACTGAAGCTGGTAAGAGGTCTCCAAGACTCCAACGGCCATGCATGTGGAGTTGGTGGTGAGTCCTTGTCCAGCTTGCCTTCACCCTTGTGAATCGTGATGCGTGTACGTGATTACTATTGCCTCGCTCGTCCCCGTAGACAGACTATAGTACGCCATGCAAGTAGGAAGCCGTCAAGCCGTAGAATACGCCCTACGTGGCTGCATATATATATATATATATATATATATATATATATATAGGGAGAGGCTATTCAGCAGCAGGCTACAAAATAAGTTATTCTGTAGCCACCTCTATTTACCATAATTTTATATACTAATTTACCATAATGTCAATACATATTTACGATAGTTGGGTTACTATAACACATGGGAATATTTACCATAACGTTATAGTAAACCACTTAGTAAGGAGTTACTGTAAATCTCGTAAATTAACATAGTAATTATCGTAACTCAAAGTGGCTACAGAATAAGTTATTCTGCAGCCAGCTATAGGATAGTAGTTATATATATATATATATAGACACACACACGCTAAATTAATCGCCAATGTTATCCCGTCCTTAACTACTTAGCTTTCATGCGTGTAAATCCAGGACGGCCGCGGGTCCGGCCACGTAAGCACCGCCGTGTCGACAACAACGTGTTACGTGTGCATTATAGAGTGATCGAGACGCGCATGCCCCAGTAGCTGTAATGCTGTATATATGTCGCCGTCAAGCAATAATAGCTGCTACTAGCTAGAGCTAGTGATGGTGCCCCGCGGGGCATCCCCCAGCCCGGAATCAGATTCCGTGGAGCCGATCGGTCCGAGTCAGCAATTCGCAGCTAGCCGATTCGAATTTCTTACCGTGGATTCGCATCGCGAGGAGATGCTGATGCTGATTCCTTCGATTGATGCTGTTCCGTGCTCATCTTCGCTGCTGCTTTCCTTCCCGAGATTTGCTGGTAGTCGCCCGTTTCATTTGGTTCCCCGGCCCGGTCTTAATTTTCTCTCGGGTCTGTGTATAGTCCCTCCAACGGGTTTAATTAACTAGCATGTTCGCTTGCTCGTAAACGATCGTAAATTTCTAGCCGGAAACAGTGTTTTTTCTCACACCAAACCAGCCAGCAGTAAATAATCCACGATCGTTTACGGCCTCCCGAACAGGCTAGTCTGGTTCCAGCGAACCATCCGGCTGGTTCTCCTCTAGAGATTCAGCCAGTTTCAGCCGCTACAGTATTTTTCTCTCACAACAAACCAGCCGGAACAGTGTTTTTCAGCCAAGTTTCAGACCAGCGAACAAGGTCAACTCCCTAGCTTAGCTAGTTTTTCGTGTAAGGGGCTGGTGACGGTGGCCAGCCGCCTCTATAAAACAATGGCTACAACTCACGGATTTATAGGCGCGGTTCCTAAGCACCGTAGAAGAGAGATGAAAGCAAAACTCTAATTAATCACTAACCAACTATTAAAATTTTAAAAAATTATTTCAAATAGTATTTTCTTATTTTCTACAACCTCTTCATCAAAAGATTTGAGATCAAAGCCTTCCCCTTAATAGAACAATTTTTGGGAGTTGCTCCAGTTAAGACGGTTCGTATCATCGGCCGCCTCTACTATTCTATTTGTAGGGACGGCTGGTCCCTGACAGACGGACGGCCGGTGATTAAGCCACCCCTACCAAAAGAAAAAGGTGTCCTCGCTATAAATCTTTTGTGTAGTAGGGATATATGTACAGTTCCTTTTTCATTTCTATTATCAGAGCATTTCTCCTAGCTGTTGGTCATGAAGCTTACATGGACCCATGAATCACTAATCGTCCGAGTTGCTTGGAAGAAGTCCTATCGTGGTTCCTTTTCTTGACTTTTGTAGTTCCTTTGGCCGGGTATTCTCACCATTAATTATATAACAAGGCATGCAATTAATAAATTACTTTGAGATCCCTGCAAAACAATTGAATTTTTATCTATCTTTGTGACAAATGATTCAATAGACATATGAGTCCAAATAAGATTTTTATGTAATTTTTGAAACTTGTTAGGGTACGCGTAGTTCACTTTGGAATTTGTTTTAATATGCACGCAAAAAGTCATTTAAATTATAAAAAGTAGTATTTCCTAAAAATTTTCAAACTTATGAACAACGGGTCTGCTTGGTTGGCTTCCAAAATATGTCAAGACAAAGATTTGGCAAGACATGATTTTGGTTATTAGGTTTGCTACCAAAACTTGTCAACCTATCACATTTGCCTTGACAATGGCACGTCTTTTATCTAACTTTTGCTTGCCAAATCTTTGGTATGACAAATTGCGGAACATATATATCATCTATTGCATGTGAGTAAAGTTTTAATATACATAAGACAAAAAAAATTTATACGACAACAAAAACCTTTTAAAAAAATTACATATACGGTAACAAAGATTTTTTGAGGAAAGATGCACAACCTTTTTCGGACTAGACCTTGTTTATACCATATTTTGGAGAAGGGCTGTGAATTCCAGAATTTGGAAGGTACCTTGAAAAACCGCGGCGATTGAGGCATTAGCTCAAGTGTGACAGAGTCGGATTCTGCCAGAAAGAAAATCGTGAGTCCAATTTATGTAAATTAGATTATTTTATTTTTACTGAAGAATTGCCTAAGTCGTACTCGACTAGATAACACCTACTCGTCGCCTAACTCAAGCAATCCATAGTCATACATATTCTTCTACAAGTAGACCAACCGTTATGGAACATTTGTGTAATCTCAATTATCAAAATAATACTCGGACTCAAAAAATTATCAAAATAATACTAGCGATCACCTAACTTGCGCACCTCGCGTTCATGTTCTTCCATAAGTGGACCTGCTGCTGCTATGGAACACTAGTGTCGTATCAATTATGAAATTCCTAGTAGTAGGCCCAACTGTCACCAATTTAATAAACACAAGACACAACGCCATGCTCCCAAACTATCTTCACTAAGGCCTTGTTTAGATGTCATCCAAATTCCAAGTTTTTTCACTCTCTTTCTATCACATCAATTTTTAGCCGCTTGTATGGAGTATTAAATGTAGGTAAAAAAATAACTAATTACACAGTTTAGTTGAAAATCACGAGATGAATCTTTTGAGCCTAGTTGGTCCACGATTGGACGATATTTGCCAAATAAGACGAAAGTGGTACTATTCATCGGGTTCAAAAAAATTTGCAAAGTGAACAAGGCCAAAGTAGAGAAACGGTTTTTGATCCATTTTAAAATTTGGCTTTAGTCCTGGTATTTTTCGCGCTCGGGACTAAAAAGACCTTTAGTTCCGGTTTATAGCTCCAACCGGGACTAAAGGTCCCTGCCCAACGGCTACTGCGGCAGGCTTTTGCTGCAGGGAACCTTTAGTCCCGGTTGGAGATACCAACTGTGACTAAAGGTTAACTTTTACTCCCGGCTGGAGGCTCCGTCCGGGACTAGAAAGCGACCTTTAGTCCCGGTTTCTTTCTCCAACCGGGACTAAAGGTCCCCTTCTATATACCCCTTCTTCCTTCCCGAGCCCGAGCCACTTCGACCTTAGTGTTCTTGCTTCATCGCCGGCCTCTCCTCTTCCTCATCGCCGGTAATCACAAGATTTTCTTCGATTCCTCTATCGATTCTTCGGTTCTAAAGGTTACCAACTTTATACTCTCACGTTTCATCAGTAGCATATCTCATTTTGTGGACTAGATATATGTGGTTTTTTATGGTGGAATTTTTTTTATTTGTAAGTCATTGAAGCTCAAAATCACTTTAAAGTTTCCATATTTGGATGAAGGAAGGTTAAAGTAGTTATTCAAAACTAGTATTCAGCTTTCATTTCTAGCATGCATAGCACACTTCATGGTTTAGTGATATAGAGAATTTTAGAGTTTTTTTAATTTTATTTATTTATAAAATAAGAAATTTATATTATATTAAAAATGAGTATAGAGAGTAGATGGCAACTGCTTTCGGGGTCCTCGGCCTCTCATCGGGTTCCAAAGCGACTGAGGCCGGATCTCCCTCTCATTGCATGCGGCAAGTGTGAGGAGAAGATTGTGATGGAGTACCGGGTGAGGAAGGAGTGTCCCAACAAGGGCCGTATCTTCTACAAGTGTCCGGATCGCAATGTGAGTTATTTTGTCACATTTGATGATTATGGTTAATTTATACTTATTTTCATGATGATTGTGATTAAAGTTCTAATTTTTTGTTTTAATTTCAGTAGGATGGCACTGGATGTTCAGGCTGGTACTGGGAGGAAGAGTATGTTGAACACGTGCAAAACTCTCTTGAACAGGCGGCTACGGTGGCTGATGAGGCAGTGATCCTACGAAAGAAGCTCATAGATGTTGAACAAACGCATGATCTGTCTGTTTTAGTTGGGATTGGTCGCGAAATCCTTATGTTGCTGAAGTGCATTTTAGCTTTAGTTTTTTTAGTGGTAGTTAGGATTGTCTACATTGTAGCGAGACTTTCATAAATTAATACCTTGTGTGATGGCATGCATGTCGTATAATTAACTAATTATGTTCTAGGTTTTAATTGGTATGTATGTCATGTAATGTAGATGAGCCGGCATTGTATGTCATGTAATGCAGATGAGCCGACATGAGAGTATTGATGAGCAATTGTATTTATTGGCTAGGCAGCCATCGTGGCATATCCTCATATACAAAGGGTACGAGATAAATAGGAATACATTTTACACAGTAGCCCAAGATAAAAGGAGCACCAACCAAAACAGTGGTCTCCGCATAGATGCCACCGACCCTAATGGAAATAAGCAAACATATTATGGCCGCATAGAGGAGATATGGGAACTAAACTATGCACCTACTTTTAAGGTACCCTTGTTCAAGTGCCAATGGGTAAAGGTGACTGGAGGCGGGGTAGCAGTCGACAACCAGTATGGAATGACAACCGTAGACCTCAACAATATTGGGTACAAAGACAAACCGTTCGTACTTACCAAGGATGTGAATCAGGCGTTCTATGTCAAGGACATGTCTACAAAACCAAAGAGAGGGAAAAACAATAACGACCCAATCAATGAGCCAAAGCACCACATAGTTCTTTCAGGGAAAAGAAATATCGTCAGAATTGAAGACAAGTCAGACATATCAGAACATTATGAAAAGGATGACTGAATTCCACCCTTCACAGTGAACAAAGACCCAAGCATCTAGCTAAATAATGAGGACACTCCATGGTTACGGCGCAATCATAAACAAGGGATATACGTTAAGAAGATCATTGTTGTTCCCACTTGATATAGTGATGTATTAGACCTAATATGTAATAATTGTGACTTCAGATTTTTTATCGTGTATTCATATTTTCTACGATTTAAATGAATTTTCTGCTTGACGGTGGATTTCCTGTGGAGAATGAGTGATGAAAAAACAAATGATCAACGCCAATAAGATGTGAAAACTAATTTCCTATCAAAAAGCAATAGTTTTAATGATTTTAATTAAGTATATTTTTGCATGGCGAAAATTATGATTATTATTTACACTATGTTAAATATTTATACGGTAAAACAAAAGAGTTTAGGTTACAGATTTTTCTTATGTACAATAATGCAAAACCAGGTCTAGGATTTTTTTTGTAATTTTTTTTGCTAATATTTTATTTACTAGGCAATTAACAACTCTCTACATATTTATATAAAAGAAATATATAAAAAAGGAAAAACTTCTAGAAACGGGCGGGAAGCCAAACCGCAGCCCACCAAAAGTCTGACCTTTAGTCCCGGGTGAAGCCACAACCCGGGACTAAAGGTCCTTTAGTTCCGGGTGATGGTTATTACCGGGACTAAAAGTTTGACCTTTACTCCCGGGTGAATCAACCACCCAGGACTAAAGATGGGCTGTGTTTACACGGCCCACCAAAATTTCCTTTACTCCCGGGCTGTGGCTGCACCCGGGACTAAAGGTCAGACTTTTAGTTCTGGTTCTAACTATGGGGGTATTAACCCCTATACCCTTACAGGTAGGCTTGGGCCAGCCCGGACCAGAGGTCTGGCC
The DNA here is from genome assembly GCF_019320115.1 of Miscanthus floridulus. Lineage (NCBI taxonomy): Eukaryota > Viridiplantae > Streptophyta > Magnoliopsida > Poales > Poaceae > Miscanthus > Miscanthus floridulus. The sequence continues at coordinate 79,508,625 of NC_089589.1, forward strand.
CACTAGAAGACGACGCGCGGCCCAGCCAATCTGTTTGGAGTCCCGCGCAAGGAATCAAGACGGATTTAGAGATCAAGCAAGATCCTGGTCGGTTAGAATAAGAATCCTTATCTGGCCTCCTATGGCAATTGTAACTGGTTAGGATTAGTTTCTAGATCTATAACCCTGCCCCCCCCGGACTATATAAGGCGGGCAGGGGACCCCTATAAAAAACATCTCTCATTGACATACAGCAATACAATCAGACACAGGACGTAGGTATTACGCCTTCACGGCGGCCGAATCTGGATAAAATCTTGTGTTTGTCTTGCGTCACCATCTTGTTTGTAGCTTGCGCATCTGTTTGCCGATAATCTACTACCTTGGGCATACCCCTAGGTAGACTGCCGACCATATTTCGTCGACAGTGGCACGCCAAATAGGGGGTGTGCGTACTGCTCTCCAAGCGAACAAGATGGTTATCATCCCTGGCTCCATGGCTACGCCAAACGGCCTCGCGTTCACCATCGGCCAGATCACCTAGACCACTGGCTCCGATGACTTCATCGCCAAGACCACGAAGGAGGCGTGGATTCAATCTGCGTCGACCACTGCTTCACCTGCATTAGCTATGGCTCCGACCATGGTAGATCTAGCTCTGGCCATGCCTGCATCGTCTTCAGCCATGCCGACAACCCATCGTCTGCTTCCTCGCTACAAAGGGAGGCAGATCGACAACATCGACCTACTCGACTCCATCGATCGGGTCGGCACCAAACTTGCCGAAACCCTAGCTCTGGTAAGTTCGATTCAAAGTCAACCTAATGAGCAGGTAAACACTACCCACAACAGATCTACCCGACCAGCTCAGGCCAGTCGTCCTACACGACTCGTGTGGGGGTATTAACCCCTATACCCTTACGGCTAAGCTTGGGCTGGCCCGGATCGATGGGTTCAGTCCACCCGAAAGACGACGTGCGGCTCAGTCAACCTGATCGGAGTCCCGCACAAGGAAAAGATGGATTTGGCGACCAAGCAGGATCCTGGTCGGTTAGAATAGGAATCCTTATCTGGCCACATATGGCAATTGTAACTGACTAGGATTAGTTTCCAGATCTGTAACCCTGCCCCCCGGACTATATAAGGCGGGCAGGGGACCCCTCTAAAAAACATCTCTCATTGACATACAGCAATACAAATCAGACGCAGGACGTAGGTATTACGCCTCATTGGCGGCCGAACCTGGATAAAACCTCGTGTCTATCTTGCGTCACCGTCTTGTTTGGGGCTTGCGCATCTGTCTGCCGATAATCTACTACCTTGGGCATACCCCTAGGTAGACTGCCGACCATATTTCGTCGACAGTGGCGCGCCAGGTAGGGGGTATGCGTACTGCTCTCCAAGCGAACAAGATGGTCATCATCTCCGGCTCCATGGCTACGCCCAATGGCCTCACGTTCACCGTCGGCCAGATCACCTGGACCACCCGCTCCAACGACTCCATCGCCATGACTGCGGAGGAGGCGTGGATTCAGCCCGCGCCGACGACTACTTCACCTGCATCGGCTACGGCTCCGACCACGGGGAACATGGCTCCGACCACGGTGAACACGGCTCCGACCACGGTGAACACGGCTCCGACCACGATGGACCTGGCTCCGACCACGGGACATCTGGCTCCGACCACGCCTACAGCCACGCCAACAACCCGTCATCCGCTTCCCCACTATAGAGGAAAGCAGATCGACAACACCGACCTGCTCGACTCCGTTGATCGGGTCGGCATCCAACTCGCTGAAACCCTAGCTCTGGTAAGTACGATTCAAATCCAACCTAACGAGCAGGTAACAGCTCTCCACAACAGATCTATCCGACCGGCTCGGACCAGTCGTCCTGTGCGACTTGGAACAGATCTTGTGGTCGTATCAACTCCTGAGGGGCGTTTCGCTCATCGCCGGCCAGACATCGCGATGGATCTCCGACTCTGCGAGTACGAAGCCCCGACGGAGAACCACCAGGTCCAGCCCTACGGCCTTGCAAAACGCTGCCTCCAGCTACGCGTACAACCTGCGACGCCGCTCGGATCTGTGTCCTGTACACCGATCCCGGCCGAGGTCATGCAACATCGTCAACATGGTCCGGATTGAAGATTATCAGGAAGGATCCGTCCACACCATCCGAGAAGGTGACTCCAGCTCCTCATCCGGCATAGCGTCCAACGCATCTGTCCACACCTGAGCTTCAGCGTCACGAAGATGAAGGCGTCAAATACGATCTGGATCTACCAGACCACGCCCCGGGTTTCCCCCAATTTCCGTCTTTCCCGCCAAGACGGGGGGATTTGATCCATGTTGTCAGCAACGACGAGCCGCCAGCAGTTGGCGAAACAGAACAAGAGAAGACTGCACGTGAAGCACGCAACATTGACCGGTTTAATCGCCGGCAAACCGAAGCTGAAGCAGACCAGGAGGCACGACGCATGAGGGTCCAACCACGTGACCTCAACAATGCTTTCGACAGGGTGGGGGATAAGCAAGTCTTCAGGACCCCAAGCGCCAACGTAGCCGTCGCTATGGCAACAATGCAGCGGCTAGCCCAACACTCCCGAGACTCAAGTAATCCGTGATGACATACAAGCTTACCTGACGGCTGCTATGGCTCAGACCGCAGAGATGAACCAAGCCCGGGCTCCATCCGTTTCTGTCGAATCAAGCCACAGCCGCCAATACTCAAGTCGCTCACAGCCACTCAACCAACGTGGCTCGCGCAATAACGACCCATCAGACAACCGTCAAGGCGGAAACGGTGGTCGTGATAGTGGTCGGGACGACAACCGCCGCCGGGAGGATAACCGCCACGACGTTCGAGGCGACAACCGCCGAGATAACCGCGACAATCGCCGTGATAACCACGGTCGCAGGGCTAACCCAGATGGCAATCGAGATCGCCGCGATGGCAATAACGATCTCCGCCATCACCTCGGTGGACGTGATCTGCGTGCTCGCATCAACCAGAGAGCCGACGATCGTGCATCCCATGAAAGCTATCGCCGTATGGAGTATGACACCGTCCACGGTCCGCCGGGTCTGAAGCAGTTCACTCCACACCTGCGCCAAGTCATATGGCCCAAGAATTTCAAGCTCGAGAAGCTTCAGAAGTACGACGGCAAGGAAAACCCCGAATTATGGGTCATGCTCTACGAAACTGCGTGCCGCTCAGCCATGGCTGACGAGCACGTCATGTCTAACTACTTCCCAGTCGCTGTTGGTCATGCAGGTCACCAATGGCTGGTTAGCTTGCCAGCGAACTATTTTGACTCTTGGCAGGAGCTCAGGCAGGCCTTCATCGACAACTTCATCGCTACTTGTGAACAACCCGGCAACAAGTACGATCTGCAGCGGATCCGGGATCGAAAGGATGAACCACTGCGCGAGTACGTTCGGCGTTTCTCGGAGATGCGCATCAAGGTCCCATCAATATCCGACAACGAAGCAATCGAGGCTTTCGTCACCGGCCTCCGCTTCCACGACGCCCTAAGAGACAAGCTCCTCCGGAAGAGACCCGAATCGGTCACAGCGCTTTTGGCCACCGCTAAGAAATATGCGGACGCTGACGACGCTAAAAAGATAATCGTTGAAGAAGCAGCAAGGGTTCCACGCTCCGACCACCCCCCACACCGCGACGATTACCGTGGCAATCGTGGTCGGAACGACAATTTTGACCGCCGCAACCAGCGCAACGACTCCCGCGATCACCGTGATCAACGTAATCAACGGCGCAACCGCCGCGACGATTACAGGAGCAAGCGCGCTCGGGAAGACGACGGCGAGGTCAATACCGTGAAAAAGGGCAGCGGACGTCGAAACTATGAGGACGACTACGCCAAAGCATTGAAGGGACCCTGCCAGCTCCATCCCAAATCGAACCACACCATGGAGAATTGCCGCGTCCTCAAGACTATCTACACTGCGTCAACAGGCTCCGGATACGTCCGACAAGCCTAACGACGCGGGGGGACAGCGCAACGAGGACAACGACGACGACGATGCAGATCCTCGTCATAAATACGTCAAGCCGACTGATCGCGTGCACACCATCATCGGCGGCAAGGTGTCCATTGAGACCAAACGAGAACGCAAGCTGCTCGCCCGCGCTTGCTTGAACGTGGCGAACACCGATAACCTTCTCACCGATCCGCGGCTCCCTCCGTGGTCTCACCGTGAAATCTACTTCAGCAGGAAGGACCAATGGGCCGCCATACCCGAGCCAGGGCGCTTTCCCCTGGTCCTCGATCCTTGTATCAACAAGGTTCAATTCGACAGGGTACTGATCGACGGCGGCAGCTCCATCGATATTCTGTTCAAGAACAGCCTGCCCGCTCTGAAAATAGCCCAGGCGGACCTAAAGCCGTACGAGGCACAGTTCTGGGGCGTTCTCCCCGGACAGAGCTCCACACCTCTCGGGCAGATCACGCTACCTGTGCAGTTTGGGACTCCGGACCACTTCCGCACCGACTACGTCAACTTCGTGGTCGCTGATTTCGACGGCACCTACCATGCTATTCTTGGTCGACCGTCGCTCACCAAGTTCATGGCCATACCTCATTACAGGTATCTGGTGCTCAAGATGCCTACTGAGAAAGGAGTTTTAACCCTCAGGGGCAACGTATACGCAGCTTATACCTGCGAGGACGACAGCTTCAAAATAGCAGAGGCCCACGACCTCTCTATTCGCATGGCCGAGACCATGCTCGACGCTAAGAAGACCCCGGCCGACCACCTGGAGATCCCAGAGCTCGTGGCTCCGCGCAAGAACATCAGATCCAAGGAGCACAAGACGATCCAGCTGGTCGAGGGCGATCCCAGCAAAACGGCCCTCATCGGGGCCAACCTGGATTCCAAATAGGAAGACGCGCTCGTCAGGTTCTTGAGGGGCAACGTGGATGTGTTTGCATGGAAACCTTCCGACATGCCCGGTGTACCTCGGGACTTGATCGAGCACTCCTTAAATGTCAACAGCAAAGCCAAACCAATCAAGCAGAAGCTACGACGGTTCGCTCGCGACAAAAAGGAGGCGATTAGGGTAGAAGTTACACGGCTTTTGGCAGCCGGATTTATCAAAGAAGTGTATCATCCGGAATGGTTAGCCAACCCGGTTCTTGTACGCAAAAAGAATAATGAATGGAGAATGTGCGTTGATTACACTGATCTCAACAAACACTGCCCTAAGGACCCCTTTGGCTTACCTCGCATAGACGAGGTCGTAGATTCAACCGCCGGTTGCGAGCTGCTTTCCTTTCTCGATTGCTACTCTGGTTATCACCAGATCGCTCTCAAAAAGGACGACCAGATCAAGACATCTTTCATCACGCCTTTCGGCGCCTACTGCTACACGACTATGTCGTTCGGGCTCAAAAACGCCGGTGCTACCTACCAACGCGCTATACAGGCCTGCCTCAAAGACGAGATAAAAGACGGCCTCGTCGAGGCTTACGTCGACGATGTAGTTGTCAAAACCAAGGAAGCTCATACCCTTGTTGACAATCTGGAACGCACCTTCGCAGCCCTTAATACGTTCCAATGGAAATTAAACCCAAAGAAGTGCATCTTTGGTGTCCCTTCTGGCATATTGCTCGGCAACGTCGTCAGTTACGACGGCATACGCCCTAACCCGGAGAAAGTCAAAGCTGTCTTAGACATGAAGCCCCCAAAAAAGGTGAAGGATGTCCAGAAGCTTACCGGCTGCATGGCTGCTCTAAGCCGTTTCATATCAAGATTAGGAGAAAAAGGCCTACCGTTCTTCAAACTGCTCAAAGCATCCGAGAAGTTTGAGTGGTCGGAGGAAGCAGACGCTGCCTTCACGCAGCTAAAACAATACCTCACGTCACCTCCGGTACTTACTGCTCCCAGAGAAGACGAAACTCTCCTACTTTACGTTGCGGCAACCGATCGGGTGGTTTCCACTACAATGGTGGTCGAGCGCGACGAGCCGGGCCACGCCTACAAGGTACAGCGGCCAATTTATTTCATTAGTGAGGTACTCAACGAATCCAAGACCAGGTACCCACAGATTCAGAAACTACTCTACGCCATACTGATAACATCCCGAAAGTTGAGACATTACTTCGACGGATATCGTGTGGTGGTCATGACCGAGTATCCTTTGGGGGACATCATCCGCAATAAGGATGCGAACGGGCGCATCGTCAAATGGGCAATGGAGCTATGCCCCCTTTCCTTGGAATTTGCAAGCCGTACTACGATCAAGTCTCAGGCACTCGTCGATTTCATCGTCGAGTGGACAGACTTAAGCACGCCTGCCTCTCCGGGATCCGACGAATATTGGACGATGTACTTCGACGGTTCTCTCAACATTGACGGTGCGGGAGCAGGAGTTCTTTTCGTGTCACCATCCAAGGAGCAGCTCCGGTACGTCCTCAGGATTTATTTCCCAGCATCTAATAATGCCGCCGAGTATGAAGCATGCCTGCATGGTCTACGCATCGCGGTTGAGCTTGGAGTTAAACGTCTCTATGTCTACGGAGATTCGGCTCTGGTCATCAACCAACTCAACAAGGACTGGGACACGACCAGTGAAAAGATGGACGCATATTGCAAATCAATAAGAAAGCTGGAAGGCAGGTTCTATGGCATCGAGTACATACACGTGGTCCGGGACAAGAACCAGGCAGCGGATGCGTTGTCAAAGTTAGGATCATCCCGAGCCAAAATCCCACATGGCGTATTCGTCCAAGACCTGCTCACGCCTTCCATTGAAGACGAAGATTCAACGACCGACAAAGTTTCAGACCAGCAATTAGTGGCTACGGTTCCGATGCCGAGCACAACCGAGCCGCTTCCGACCACTCATGAGCCGGACTGGAGAACGCCTTTCATCAAGTACTTGACAGATGGTAGCGGTTATATCGATCGAACAGAAAATGAGCGCCTGATGCGTCGTAGTAAGCAGTACCTGCTCGTCGATGGCAAGTTATGGCGCAAAAACGCTAAGGAGGAAATCTTGATGAAGTGTATAACCCAGGAGGAAGGTGAGCATCTCCTAGACCAAATCCACTCTGGCTCCTGCGGCAACCACGCGGCCTCAAGAACACTGGTCGGTAAGGCTTTCCGAGCAGGGTTCTATTGGCCGTCAGCAGTGGCCGACGCAGAGAAGCTAGTCCGCCGCTGTGAGGGTTGTCAGTTCTTCTCCAAGAGAATCCATGTACCAGCACACGAGATCCAGACGATTCCAGCCTTCTTGGCCCTTCGCATGTTGGGGACTGGACATGATCGGGCCTTTCAAACCAGCCCCTGGGAAATTTACATGCGTCTTCGTGCTGATTGATAAGTTTTCTAAGTGGATAGAATACATGCCTCTGGTACAGGCATCCTCAGAGAAAGCTGTCACATTCCTCGACCAGGTCATCCACCGTTTCGGCGTGCCCAACAGCATCATTACTGATCTGGGTACTCAGTTCACCGGGAACGCTTTTTGGGACTTCTGCGATGAAAGGAGCATAGTTGTAAAATACGTCTCGGTGGCGCATCCTAGAGCTAATGGACAAGTCGAGCGGGCAAATGGCATGATCTTGGATGCATTGAAGAAGAGGATGTACAGAGAAAACTGATAAAGCTCCTGGAAGATGGCTCAAGGAGTTACCAGCCGTTGTCTGGGGCCTCCGAACTCAGCCCAGTCGTAACACCGGCGTCTCACCATACTTTTTGGTTTACGGCGCTGAGGCAGTCCTTCCACCAGATATAGCTTTCAGATCAGCACGGATAGAGAACTTCGACGAAGGCAAGGTCGACGAAGTACGGGAGCTAGAAGTCAACAGCGCAGAAGAGAAAAGGCTTGATTCCTGCGTACGCACGGCCAAATACCTTGCTGTTTTGCGCAGGTACTACAACAAGAACGTTAAAGAGCGTTTCTTCGTGGTCGGGGACTTAGTCCTGAAGTGGAAGACGAACCAGGCTGGTGTCCACAAACTCGCAACCCCATGGGAGGGACCTTTCATGATCAAGGAAGTCACACGTCCAACGTCTTACAGGTTAGCTCATCTAGACGGCACGGACGTACCGAACTCATGGCACATCGACAAGCTTAGACGGTTCTATGCTTAACTACTGAGATATGTACTCTACTTGTATTTTCGATTTACTTTACTAAAGCAACTATGATTTCTCCGACCACTCTAATGTGTCACTCCGAATTTTATGGTTATTCTAACTTAAGCCAGTACAAGCCGACCACCACTCCTTCTACGGTTTTCGGAGCAGGTCCTGTCTCCGGTTCCTCCCAACACGTGCACGGGATCTGCTCTCTGCGTTGCGGGTGATCGGCAGGTCCCCCCTGGTTTGACTTGTCTGCGTCCACGTATGCACAGGTCATAGTACCTCATACTCCGACCACATGCCAGACTAGGGCCGCACAAACTTTTCAGGATGACGTGTCGAGCAAAACGGTACAACTAAACAGAACGTTAACACGTTCCCACTTAGTTACACCAACAAAAAATTTCAAGCTTAAAGTGCGTTTTGTATAAAACAAACAAGCTTATAATGATATACAGTTACGTTATTACAAGCTTGCCTGAAAAGGCTCAAGTTTACAATAACACAACTATGTCCTCCTTCTACAGCTCTAAGCCTATTACACTGGCTGGTCGGGGCGCATGGCATTTACTGCTCGCCGCCTCTGATACCCTACTCGAGTCTTGGGGACTCTAGAGCTAGTCAAGCTGAAGGAGATGGCCCCGCCGGTGCCTGGCTGGTCGAGACCGCAGGCTTCGTTGGTTGGCTTGCAGCTGATGGCATTTCCAGCTGGCTTGTCGATGGCATACCCTGCACAGGTGCTGTCCCACCTCCGCACAGGTTAATATCGCCAATTATCCTTGACGACAAGTCCAGCTGGGCCGTCCGAAGCTCTTCGGCCTTGTCTGGGTCTATCTCCTTCGGGTACCCAGCCTCCAAGCGTTTGAGATCGATCAGGGGGTAGTGAGCACGCACCATGCTTAGCACATGGGCACCCGTGTACTCACCCGCCTCCTTCACGAAGTCTTGGAACCATCCCCATGCTTGCTTGCATCTCTCGACCAGTCCGAGCTGAGGCGTCCTTAGCTCTTCCTCTGTGAGCGCCGGGTCGATAAGGTCGAGGACGGGCACAATGCCAGTTGCTATTTCTTGGCACCGCTTGCTCCACGTGTCCCGCTCCTCGGTGGCCTTAAGGCATTGTGCCTTCCAGTCGTCACGCTCCTTGATCACGGCCTCAAGGTGCCTCTTGGCATTGACTTTCAAAACTGAAAACAGTACAAGACATCAAACGTGATGACACGACAAGGCAATGTGGGCAATTGAATGAGAAAGGTGGTCTGGAGTGCTTACTTTTCAGGTCGTCTTTCATTCTGTTAGTGTGGTCTTGGAGTTCCGACTGGCGGCGTGCCAGTTTCTCGTTATCCTCCTTCAGGCGACCACATTCTGCAAGTGCATGGCTGTTCTCCCCCTGAAGGCGGGTTACTTCAGCTTCTAAACCTGCATTACAGCTATTACTGCCAAGAACACAATAACACAAGTCCTGCACTTGCTATGATATGGTGAAAACTTACTTGTTCTCTCCCGCTCTTTGATATTGAGCTGGCCGACCAGGTTTTGGTTCTGTGCTTCTCGGTCTGTCCTCTCCTGGTCGGCGGCGTCAAGTTGGCGCCGTAAGCGTTCCACTTCAGCCGTTAGCTCTTTATTGACCGTCGCGATTCCTTCTATCTGGTCGAAGCACCTTTTTCGGTATCTTGCAGTTTTCATCAAGTCCTGCATACAGACAAGCTACGTCAGACAGTTCGACTACACAACAGGGTCAAGGACTAAAGGCAAATGTACCTGGACTTCAGTCACCAGACGCTTGGCCGCCCGTTCGACTCTTAAGGTCTCTTCGACCTCTGGAATTTCCTCGTGCATGACCCATTCGTCGTTCCGATAGCGCGACACATATACATGTTGTCGCCTATCTTGAGGATGGCCCAGGACTTCTTCCACTTCGTCCTCTTCAGCCTCCTGCTCGGGAGGCGGCACTGGTCCGGAGTTCGCAGACTCCACGACCACCAGGGCTTTCCCACGAGCCGTCGCGTCGGCAACCATGTTCCGGGCAACTTCTGGCTGCTGCCCCTCGGCTAGATCCAGCTCCCTCGGCGCCGTGGTATCCGCCTCATCAGGGTTCGTGCTTGGAGCACTTGTATTCTGCTCGGGGACTGGCGTCTGGTCGTCCGCCTGCTGAGGCCCAGGCGGGGTCCCTGCCATGTGCTCCTCCACGGCTGGTTGCTGAGCAGTTTGTCCCGCCGTTGTTGGTAAGGACGTCCCGCACCCAGCTAGCTGGTCGGGGCTTTCGGTGGACTGAGATCTATTGAATTCAGAGACAAATTCAGACGATAATAGCATCCAGTACAAAATGCAAAGCTTACATAAAAAATAAAGATACTTACAGTTTCGACTTGCGGAAGGATGTGGCGAAGGAACGTCTCCTCGACCGCCCCTGCTCCGCTTGCTCGGCAGTTCCCACCGGGACTTGTTCAACCTCCAGCGCGGGCGTCGGAGTATGATGCGGCATGTTCCCTTCGTCTGTGCTCTGCGTTGCAGTGGTCGGTGCTGTGACCACTGCTGGCACAGAGGAGCCACCCTGCTCCGACGGCCCCACCTGCCTTCTCCTCTTTCGGGGGATGAGCTGGAAGATGTCCGCATCCTCTGCTTCATCCTCCGACAGGGGGAAGATGGCTTGACGCCGTTTGCTGGCAGCCGGACGCTTGCCAGCGGCTCTGGTCGAGGCGTCCTCTACCGTCTCGAGCACCGCCCAGTGAACGTCGTCAGTCCTGGCGCTGGTCTGGGCGGCTGGTCCAGTAGCTTGCGGCCATTCTACACCGGGGGGAGGCGACACAAACACTCCTGCCCGGTCACGGCCATTACACTGAGACACAAAATGAAGGAAAAGACAGTTATTTTATTGATGCAACATGACTAAAAAGTTAAAAGGAAGCGTCATTTACCTTTGGGGGAGGTCGAGCCAGCTTGAAGGCGTGCTCGATGGCGTTCAGTGCAACATAATTCGGATCGGCCAGATTGAACAGCTCTCCAATCCTGGCCTTGATCTCCGTCTTGTCGAGCGGCTCTTTCCTGGTCCTGGTCGGATCCGCGCCACCTTGGTATTCGAAGCCAGGATGAATCCTTTTTTGGCATGGCTGAATTCGTCGGCTAATGAAGTTGCCGACCACGCTCGGGCCATCAAGCCTTCCCCACGGGATCATCCCGAGCAGTTCGGCTATTTGTTCCAAGTTCTCGGGCTTCTCCGACCAGCTGTTCTTCTTCTCTGGAATTAGTCCCACGTCGCACAGAGTGATGGTGTTCGGTTCTTCACGGATGTAGAACCATTTCTTGTACCACTCGTCCAATGAGGTGTTCCAGGGACAGTGCAGGTATTGGGCCTTCATGCCGTCACGCAAGTTCAGATAGACGCCTCCGGCGATCTTCGAGCCACCGCTTCCCTTTTTCCGAAGGCAAAACAGGTGGCGAAAGAGGTCGAAATGGGGCTGGAAGCCACCATACGCCTCGCAGAGATGGATGAAGGTAGAGACGAGAAGAATCGAGTTGGGATGCAGATTGCAAATCCCAATCTCGTAGTACAAGCAGAGACCCTGAAGGAAAGGGTGCACTGGAATCCCAAAACCCCGTTTGAAGAAATCTTCAAAGACAACAATTTCACCTGGTTGAGGATCGGGGAAGCTTTCTCCTTCCGGTGCGCGCCATCCCGCAAGTGCCTTGTTGTGAAGCACTCCCATGGCGACGAGGTCCTCGATGGTCTGCTCGTTGCTCCGAGACTTCCACCACTCCTTCGCCATGATTCCGCCTTTCTTCTGGGCGTCTCTCCTCGCCATTACTCTATCCTTTCTAGGGGGGTGGATGCGGTGGCAAGGGGATTTTTTGGCACTGTTTATCGGAGGAATAGGGTTTGGCAGGAGGAAGAAGAAGGTTGCGGCGGCGGATGACAATGGGGAATGGTATGAGTAACTTACCAGATCTGTATTATATAAAACAAAGAGCACCGTCGTTTCGTCCGCCCGAGAATGTTGGGGGTCGTGCGCACGCGCCGCGGACGGTTGTTCACACAACCCCGAAATCTGCGCCAATAAACGCGCTCCTTCGTTAACAGTGTACGCGCCTCTTCGTTGATGGTGTAAGAGGGCCCACACTGACACACCTCGATACAGGTGTCAACCGACCGTTTGCCAGAAAACAATAAGAAGACAGAATGACGTACTATACCTATTTGCTTTTTTGACCAGACGTGTCAGACTGGACAGACTAGACTTGGCAGAGAGTAGAGAAAAATAAATACACCAAATAATATTACAAGCAGCGCACGCGATCGTGGATTTGCCTTGACCACTACTGTGCTCGGGGACTGCCCAGACCACTACGGTGCTCGGGTACTGTCCAGACCACTTTTTTGCTCGAGGGCTGCTCCGACCACGGTTGTGCCCGGGGACTGCTCCGACCATTACTATACTCAGGAACTGCTACGACCACCGCTGTGCTCGGGGACCCTCCCGACCACTTCTTGGAGTTTTGCTCTCCTCGGCTACATGTGATTTATACTCACATACAGTTGAGAGACATTTATTTGGACCTTGCTACAAGGCTCATACTTCGCCTTCCAGCAAGCTCGGGGACTACGTCGGTACGATGCACCTGCCGGTGTATCTTGTTTGGCCTGTACGGCAGTTGGATTCTTAACTTCAGCTGAATTCTTTTTAGACCCTGGCACCACGTGCCTACGTCACCTACTACCAGGCTCGGGGACTAAGTGGGCACACTTCACCTTGCGGTGAATGTGTTTGTGTTTTGAATGGTTATAAGGATTATTAATATGCTCGGGGACTGCCCCGACCACTGCTTGAATAGTGTTTTTCCTTGACTACATGTGATTTGTACTCACATACAGTTAAGAGACATTTCTTTAGACCTTGCTACAAGGCTCATACTTTGCCTTCCAGCAAGCTCGGGGACTACGTCGGTACGATGCACCTGCCGGTGCATCATGTTCTGCCTGTACGGCAATTCGGTTTTCAACTAAACTATGAATTCTTTTTAGACCCTGGCACCACGTGCCTACGTCACCTACTACCAGGCTCGGGGACTAAGTGGGCACACTTCACCTTGCGGTGAATGTGTTTGTTTTTCGACCCCTACGCTTCTGATGTTCAAGGACGCTATGCTTCAAGACCACTTACATTTCTTTTCAGAAATACAAGTGGGCACACTTCTCAGGACAGAAATCTTTTTCTTTTTTCTTAAGAGCACCATACATTCTTCGGACAACCTACTTCTCCGGTGATGACGGTGGTCGGAGGCGTCAAGGATTCAAGCCTCGCTTGTCGGAGAAGGTTAAAATGGCGTGTCGCAGCATAATACATGATGCTCGGGGACTAGCTGTGGGGGTATTAACCCCTATACCCTTACGGCTAAGCTTGGGCTGGCCCGGATCGATGGGTTCAGTCCACCCGAAAGACGACGTGCGGCTCAGTCAACCTGATCGGAGTCCCGCACAAGGAAAAGATGGATTTGGCGACCAAGCAGGATCCTGGTCGGTTAGAATAGGAATCCTTATCTGGCCACATATGGCAATTGTAACTGACTAGGATTAGTTTCCAGATCTGTAACCCTGCCCCCCGGACTATATAAGGCGGGCAGGGGACCCCTCTAAAAAACATCTCTCATTGACATACAGCAATACAAATCAGACGCAGGACGTAGGTATTACGCCTCATTGGCGGCCGAACCTGGATAAAACCTCGTGTCTATCTTGCGTCACCGTCTTGTTTGGGGCTTGCGCATCTGTTTGCCGATAATCTACTACCTTGGGCATACCCCTAGGTAGACTGCCGACCATATTTCGTCGACAACTCGGTACAGATCTCGTGGTCACATCTACTCCTGAAGGGTGCTCCGTTCGTCACCAGCCAGCCTCCGCGATGGGTCTCCGGCTCTCCGAGTACGAAGCCCCGATGAAGAACTACCAGGCCCAGCCCTACGGCCTGCGCAACTTCATCAACATGATTCGGATTGAGGATTATCAGGAAGGATCCGTCCACACAGTTCAAGAGGGTGGCTCAAGCTCCTCGTCTAGCATCACATCTAATGCCTCCGTCCACACCGAGCTCCAGCACCATGGCGATGAAGGCATTGAGTACGATCTGGATATCCCAGACCATGCCCCGGGGTTCCCACGATTCCCATCTTTCCCACCAAGGCGAGGAGACTTGATCAATGTTGTCAATAATGACGAACCACCAGCCGTCGGTGAAACAGAACAAGAAAGGCTAGCACGCGAAGCACGCAACATTGACCGGTTCAATTGCTGACAAATTGAAGCCGAGGCAAAAGAGGAGGCCCGACGCATAAGGGTCCAACCACGTGACCTTAACAATGCCTTTGATAGGGTGGGGGACAAGCAGGTCTTCAGGACCCCAAGCGCCAACGTAGCTGTTGCTATGGCAACAATGCAACGACTACCCAATACCCCAGAAACTCAGGCAGTTCGTGATGATATACAAGCTTACCTGACGGCTGCTATGGCCCAGACCACAGAGATTGTAAATCAAGCCTGGGCTCCATCCGTCTTAGTCGAATCAAGCCACAGCCGCCAGTACTCAAGTCGCTCACAGCCACCCAACCAACATGGCTCACGCAACAATGACCCGTCAGACAACCATCAAGGCGGAAATGGTGGCCATGATGGTGGTCGGGACGTCAACCGCCGTCGGGATGACAACCGCCGCGACTACCGGGACGACAACTGCCGAGACAACCGCGATAATCATCGTGATAACCACGGTCATAGGGTTAATCAGGGGGCAACCGGGATTGCCGTGATGGTAATAACGATCTCCGCCATTACGTTGGAGGACGTGATCTTCATGATCGCATTAACCAAAGAGCCAACGATCGTGCATCCCATGAAAGCTATCACCGTATGGAATATGATACTGCCCATGGCCCTCCGGGCAAGTCATATGACCCAAGAACTTCAAGCTCGAAAAACTTCAGAAGTACGACGGCAAGGAGAACCCTGAATTATGGGTCATGCTCTACGAAACCATGTGCAGATCAGCCATGGCTGACGAGCACATCATGTCTAACTACTTCCCAGTCACTGTCGGCCATGCAGGCCACCAGTGGCTGGTTAGCTTGTCGGCGAACTACTTCTATTCTTAGCAGGAGCTCAAGCAAGCATTCATCGACAACTTCATTGCTACTTGCGAGCAACCTGGTAACAAATATGATCTACAGCGGATTCAAGATCGCAAAGATGAGCCACTGCGTGAGTACGTCTGATGCTTTTCGGAGATGCGCATCAAGGTCCTATCAATCTTCGATAATGAGGCAATTGAGGCTTTCATCACTGGTCTTCGCTTCCACGATGCCCTACGGGACAAGCTCCTCCGTAAGAGACCTGAATCAGTCACAACACTCCTAGCCACTGCTAAGAAATATGCAGATGCCGACGATGCTAAAAAGATAATCATCAAAGAAGCAGCAAGGGTTCCATGCTCCGACCACCCCGCCACACCGCGATGACTACCGCGACAACCGTGGTCAGAACGACAATTTTGATCACCGCAACCAGCGCAACGACCCCCGTGACCACTGCGACCAGCGTAATCAGCGATGTAATCGCCGCGACGATTATAGGGGCAAGCGTGCTCGGGAAGACGGCGGCGAGGTCAACACCGTTAAGAAAGGTGGCGGACATCGCAACTACAAAGAAGACTACGCCAAAGCGTTGAAAGGACCCTGCCAACTTCACCCCAAGTCAAACCATACCATGGAGAATTGCCACGTTCTCAAGTCTATCTACACGCATCAACAGGCTCTGGATACGTCCGACAAGCCTAACGACGTAGGGGAACAGCGCAACGAGGACAATGATGATGAAGACGCAGATCCCCATCATAAGTATGTCAAGCCAACCAATCACGTCCACACCATCATTGGAGGCAAAGTGTCCATCGAGACCAAACGAGAACGCAAGCTGCTCCCCCGCGCCTGCTTGAATGTGGCCAACACCGACAACCTCATCGCCAATCCACGGCTCCCTCCTTGGTCTCACCGTGAGATCTCCTTCAGCAGAAAGGACCAATGGGCTGTAATACCTGAGCTAGGATGTTTTCCCCTGGTCCTCGATCCTTGTATCAACAAGGTTTAGTTTGACAGAGTGCTGATTGATGGTGGCAGCTCCATCGATATACTGTTCAAGAACAGTCTGCCAGCCTTGAAGATAACCTAGGCAGATCTTAAGCCATACGAGGCATAGTTCTGGGGAGTCCTCCCCGGACAGAGCTCTACACCTCTCGGGCAGATCACGCTACCTGTGCAATTTGGTACCTCGGACCACTTCCGCACCGACTACGTCAACTTCGTGGTCAATTTCTTCAATGGCACCTACCATGCTATCCTTGGTCGACCATCGCTCACCAAATTCATGGCCATACCTCACTATAGGTATTTGGTGCTCAAGATGCCTACCGAGAAAGGGGTTCTAACTCTCAGGGGCAACGTATACGCAGCTTATACCTGCGAGGATGACAGCTTCAAAATAGCAGAGGCTCATGACCTCTCTATTCGCATGGCTGAGACCATGCTCGACGCCAAGAAGACCTCGGCCGACCACCTGGAGATCCCAGAGCTTGAGGCTCCACGCAAGAACATCAAGTCCAAAGAACACAAGGCGATCCAACTGGTCGACGGTGATCCCAGCAAAACAGCCCTTATCGGGGCCAACCTGGATCCTAAATAGGAAGACGCGCTCATCAGGTTCTTGAAGAGCAACGTGAGTGTGTTCGCATGGAAACCTGCTGACATGCTTGGTGTACCTCAGAACTTGATCGAGCACTCCTTAAATGTTGACGGCAAGGCCAAACCTATCAAGCAGAAGCTATGACGGTTTGCTCACGACAAAAGGAGGCGATTAGGGTAGAAGTTACACGGCTTTTGGTAGCCAGATTTATCAACGAAGTGTATCATCCGGAGTGGTTAGCCAACCCGGTTCTTGTACACAAAAAAATAATGAATGGAGAATGTGCGTTGATTATACTGATCTCAACAAACATTGCCCTAAAGACCCCTTTGGCTTACCTCGCATAGACGAGGTCATAGATTCAACTGCTAGTTGCGAGCTGCTTTCCTTTCTCGATTGCTACTCTGGTTATCACCAGATCACCCTCAAAAAAGACGACCAGATCAAGACATCCTTCATCACGCCTTTCGACGCCTACTGCTACACGACCATGTCATTCGGGCTCAAGAATGCTGGGGCTACCTACCAACACGCCATATAGGCCTGCCTCAAAGATGAGATAAAAGACGACCTCATCAAGGCTTATGTTGATGATATAGTTGTCAAAACCAAGGAAGCACATACCCTTGTTGACAACCTAGAACGCACCTTTGCAGCCATTAATACATTCCAATGGAAATTAAACCCAAAGAAGTGCATCTTTGGTGTTCCTTCTGGTATATTGCTTGGCAACGTCCTCAGTCACGATGGCATACGCCCCAACCCAGAGAAAATCAAAGCTGTCTTGGACATGAAGCCACCCAGAAAGGTGAAGGATGTTCAAAAGCTTACCGGATGCATGGCTGCCCTCAGTCGTTTCATATCAAGATTAGGTGAAAAAGGACTACCGTTTTTAAGCTGCTCAAAGCATTCGAGAAGTTTGAGTGGTCGGAGGAAGCAAATGCTGCCTTCACACAGCTGAAACAATTCCTTGCGTCACCTCTAGTCCTCACTGCTCCCAGAGAAGACGAAACCCTCCTGCTTTACATTGCGGCAACTAATTGAGTGGTCTCCACTGCCATGGAGGTCGAGTGTGACAAGCCTGGCCACGTCTACAAGGTACAACGACTAATCTATTTCATTAGTGAGGTACTTAATGAATCCAAGACCAGGTACCCATAGATTCAGAAACTGATCTACGCCATACTGATAACATCCTAAAAGTTGAAACATTACTTCGATAGATATTGTGTGGTGGTCATGACCGAGTACCCTCTAGGAGACATCATTCGCAACAAGGATGCGAATGGGCGCATCATCAAATGGGCAATGGAGCTATGCCCTTTCTCCTTGGAATTTGCAAGCCGTACTACAATCAAGTCTCAGGCACTTGTCGATTTCATCATCGAGTGGACAGACTTAAGTACACCTGCCTCTCAGGGGCCCGATGAGTATTGGAAGATGTACTTCGATGGCTCTCTCAACATCGATGGTGCAGGAGCAGGAGTCCTTTTCGTGTCACCATCCAAGGAGCAGCTCCGATATATCCTCAATATTTATTTCCTAGCGTCTAATAACGTCGCCGAGTACGAAGCATGCCTGCATGGTCTACGCATTGTGGTCGAGCTCGGTGTCAAACATCTCTATGTCTACAGAGACTCGACTCTGGTCATCAACCAACTCAACAAGGACTGGGATACGACTAGCGAAAAGATGGATGCATACTGCAAATCGATAAGAAAGCTAGAAGGCAAGTTCTATGGCATCGAGTACACACATGTGGTCCGAGACAAAAATCAAGCAGCAGATGCGCTGTCAAAGTTAGGATCATCCCGAGCTAAAGTCCCACATGGCGTATTTGTTCAAGACCTGCTCACGCCTTCCATCAAAGAAGAAGATCCCACGGTCGATAAGCCTCCAGACCAGCTTTTGGTGGCTACGGTTCCGGTGTCAAACACCATCGAACCACCTCCGACCACTAAGGAGCCTGACTAGAGAGTACCTTTCATCAAGTACCTGACAGATGGTAGCAGTTACACCAATCGGGCAGAAAACGAACGCCTGATGCGTCGCAGTAAGCAGTATCTGCTCGTCGATGGCAAATTGTGGCGCAAGAATGCAAAGGAGGAAATCTTGATGAAGTGTATAACCTAGGAGGATGGTGAACATCTCCTAGACCAAATCCACTCTGGTTCCTGCGGCAACCACGTGGCTTCAAGAACGCTGGTTGGCAAGGCTTTCCGAGCAGGGTTCTATTGGCCATCAGCCGTAGCCGACACAGAAAAGCTAGTCCGCCATTGCGAAGGTTGTCGGTTCTTCGTCAAGACAATCCACGTACCAGCACACGAGATTCAGACAATATGGGCCTCTTGGCCCTTCGCATGCTGGGGACTGGATATGATTGGACCCTTTAAACCGGCTCCTAGGAATTTTATATGTGTCTTTGTGCTGATCGACAAATTTTCTAAGTGGATAGAGTACATGCCTCTGGTACAGGCATCTTCAGAAAAGGCTGTCACATTCATCGACCAAGTCATCCATCGCTTCGGCATACCCAACAGCATCATCACTGATTTGGGTACTTAGTTCACCGGGAATGCTTTTTGGGACTTCTGCGATGAAAGGAGCATAGTAGTAAAATACGTCTCGGTGGTGCACCCTAGAGCTAATGGACAGGTCGAGCGGGCAAATGGTATGATCTTGGACGCACTTAAGAAGAGGATGTATAGAGAAAATGACAAAGCTCCCGGAAGATGGCTCAAAGAGTTACCAGCCGTGGTCTGGGGCCTCAGAACCCAGCCCAGTCGCAATACCGGCATATCACCATACTTTATGGTTTACGGCGCCGAGGCAATGCTCCCAGCAGATATAGCCTTCCAATCAGCATGGGTAGAGAACTTTGATGAAGACAAGGCCAATGAAGTGCGGGAGCTAGAAGTGAATAGTGCAGAAGAGAAGCGGCTTGATTCTTGTGTACATACAACCAAATACCTTGCTATTTTGCGTAGGTACTACAACAAGAACGTTAAGGAGTGGTTCTTTGTGGTTGGGGACCTAGTCCTGAAGTGGAAGACGAATCAGGCTGGTGTCCACAAACTCGCAACTCCATGGGAAGGGCCCTTCATGATCAAGGAAGTTACATGACCAACGTCTTACAGGTTAGCACACCTGGACGGTACAGACGTACCCAATTCATGGCACATCGACAAGCTTAGGCATTTCTATGCTTAACTACTAAGATATGTACTCCTCTTGTACTTTTGATTTAATTCAATAAAGCTATTATGATTTCTCCAACCACTCTAATGTGTCACTTTGAAGTCTATTGTTATTCTCACTTAACCAGTCAAAACCGACCACCATTCCTTTCTAGGTTTTCGGAGCAGGCCCTGTCTCCGGTTCCTCCTAATGCGTGCATGAGATCCGCTCTCTACGCTATGGGTGATCGGTAGGTCCCCTCTGGTTTGACTTGTGTGCGTCTATGTGTGCACAGGCTATGCACCTTACACTCCGACCACATGTCAAACCAGGGCCATACAAACCTTTCAGGATGACGTGTCGACTAAACTAGTACAACTAAACCGAACGCTAACATGTTCTCACTTAGTTACACCAACATGAGATACAAGCTTAAATACATTTTCTACAAAACAAACAAGCTTATGTTGATATACAGTTACGTTATTACAAGCTTGCCTAAAAAGATCCAAGTTTACAATGACACAACTGCATCTTCTTCTACAGCTATAGCCTATACTATTGGCTGGTCAGCGCACGCGGCCCCTACTACTCGCTGGGCCTAACATCATGCTCGAGTCTTGGGGACTCTTGTACTGGTCGAGCTGAAGAAGATGGCCCCACCGATGCCTGGCTGGTCGAGACCGCAGGCTTCGCCAGTTGGCTAAAAAATGACGGTGTTTCTAGCTGACTTGTTGATGGCGTACCCTATATAGGTGCTGTCCCGCCTCCACATAGGTTAATGTCGCCAATTATTTTTGCCGACAAGTCCAGCTGGGTCATCCGAAGCTCCTTAGCCTTGTCTGGATCTACCTCCTTCGGGTATCCAGCCTCTAGGCGCTTGAGATCGATCAAGGGGTAGTGAGCACATACCATGCTTAGCACATGTGCGCCTGTGTACTCACCCACCTCCTTCACGAACTCCTGGAACCATCCCCATGCCTTTCGGCATCTATCGACCAGTTCAAGTTGTGGCATCCTTGGCATGTCCTCTGTAAGCGCTGGATCGATGAGGTTAAGGACCAGCAAAATGCCCATTGCCACCTCCTGGCACCAGTTTTTCCATGTGTCCCGATCCTTGGTGATCTGTTGGCACTGCGCCTTCTAGCCATCGCGATCTTTTATCATGGCCTCCAGATGCTTCTTGGCATTGACTTTTAAAACTGGAAACCGCACAAGCTATTAAAACGTCATACCACGACAAGATAAGGCGGGCAACAAAAGTGAGCAAAGGGGTTTGGAAAACTTACTTTTTAGTTCCTCTTTCATCTTGGTCGTGTGGTCCCGGAGCTACAACTGGTCGTGCGCCAGTTTTCTGTTCTCCTCCTTTAGGCGATCACACTCCATGACCGCACAACTGTTCTCCTCTCGGAGACGGACCACTTCGGCTTCTAAGCCTGCACTACAGCTGTTACTACCAACAACACAACAACACTTGTCATGCACTCGTTGTGATGAAGTGACTACTTACTTGTTCTTTTCTGCTCTTTGTTACTGAGCTGGACGACTAGGTTCTGGTTCTAGGACTCTTGCTTCGTCCTCTCGTGGTTGGCGGCTTCAAGTTGGTGGCGCAAGCGTTCCACTTCCGACGTCAGCTCTTTATTGCTTGCAGTGATCCCCCTCAATCTGGTCAAAGCATTTCTTACGGTACCTTGCGGTCTTCATTAAGTCCTGTGTGCAAAAATCGAAGTAAGAAAGTTTGACTAGATAGCAAGATCAGTTGGTGAAGCAAAGCATACCTGGACCTCCATCACCAGTTGTTTCGCCGCTCGTTCAACTATCTTGGTCTCTTCGGCCTCTGGGATTTCCTCATCAACAACCCATTGGTCGTTCCACCAACGGGGCCTAGGACCTCCTCTACTTCGTCCTCTTCGGGCTCTTCTTCGGGTGTCGGCGCTGGTCCGGAGTGAGCAGTTTCTGCGATCACTATGGCCTTCCCATGGGCTACAGCATCGGCAAACGGGCTCTATGCTCTCACCTTTCGCTGCTGCCCCTTGGTCTGTTCCGTTACCCTTGGTGCTGAGGTGTTGCCCTCAGCAGGGTTAGCGCTCGGAGCACTTGTGCTTGGCTTGGCTCCTCCCTCGATCCCCTGCTCGGGGACTGTTGTCTGACTGCTTGTTTGTTGAGGCACCGACGGACCTTCTGCTATGGGTTCCTCGATGGCCGGTTGCTGGGCAGTCTTCTCTAAAATTGCTGGCGGAGCGACGCCGCTCCCGGCTAGTTGGTCCAGATTTTCGGTGGACGCCGAACTGGTACATCCGAGATAAGTTCAGAAGGCAACCATATTCAATACAAATTGCTAGCTTACATCAAAGTTACAAATACTTACATGTTGGAAGCGCGGAATGATGTGGCGAAGGCGCGTCTCTTCGGCCGTGCTTGCTCCACGTGCTGTGTGGGTGACACCTAGTCTCCCCCTACATCTAGCACCACCGCCGGGCCTTGGTGCTCGACCCCTCCGTCGCTTGTCCTTCGCACATCAGTGGTCGGCAATGCAGGGGCCAACGGCACGGAGGAGCCACCTTGCTCTATCGACTCCAGTTGCCTTCTCCAGTTTTGAGGGACGAGTCAAAAGATGTCTGCCTCCTCTGTGTCATCGTCCGACAAAGTAAAGATCGCCTGACGACGCTTGTTGGCCGCCGACCGCTTACCAGCAGCTTTGGCCGCTGCCTCCTCTCCAACTCCGAGCACGGCCCAGTCGACGTCCTCGACCCCGATGCTGGTCTGGGTGGTTGGGTCAGCAACTTGCGGCCAATCTACACCAGGGGGTGGCGACACAAACACTGTCGCTCTATCCCGACCATTAATCTGGGAAACAAGTAGGAGATAACACAGTAAGTTTCTACTACGATATAAGATTACCGGTACAAGGCAAGATGAGTTACCTTTGGGGGAGATCGGGCGAGCTTGAAGGCATGCTCTATGTCGCTCAATCTAACATAATTTGGATCAGCTAAGTTAAATAGCTCTCCAATTCTGGCTCTTACTTCGTTTTTGTCAAGCGGCTCCTGCCTCATCCTCGTCGGGTCTGTGCTACCTTGGTACTCATAGCCAGGATGTACCCTCCTCTGGCAAGGCTGGATCCGTTGGATGATGAAGCTCCCAACCACACTTGGACCATCCAGTTTCTTCCACGGGATCATCCCAAATATTTCTAGAATCTGTTCTAGGTGCTCGGGCTTCTCTAACCAGCTTGTCCTTTTCTCCGGAATGAACCCCATGTCGCATGTGGACTATCCAGACCACTATCATGCTCAGGGACTGTCCAGACCACTATCGAGCTGGGGGACTGCCCCGACCACTCTCCGAACATTGCTCAGAGACTGCTCTCCTCGGCTACATGTGATTTGTACTCACATACAGTTGAGAGGCATTTATTTAGACCTTGTTACAAGGATGATACCTCACCTTCTAGCAAGCTTGGGGACTACATCGGTACGATGCACCGGCCGGTGCATCTCGTATTGCTTGTGCGATGATTGGATTCTCGACTTCAGTGGAAATTCTTTTTAGACCCTGGCACCATGTGCCTACATCACCTACTATCAGGCTCGGGGACTAAGTGGGCACACTTCACCTTGCGGTGAATGTGTTTATTTTATCGACCCCTATGCTCGTAGTGTTGGCCAGAACTACTACTGTCCAAGGGTCACTTACATTTCTTTTCAGAAATACAAGTGGGCACACTTGATAAGAATAGAAATCTTTTTCTTTTTTTAGAGCACCATGCATTCTTCGGACAACTGGAATCTTTGGCTATAATCATGGTCTACCGCTTTCTGTTCTAACCAGAATACTAGCACATTCGATTGGTCAAAGTTTCAATCAGTTGGAGATGATTAGAAGATGGATTGCATTAGCCGAAGGAGATTGAACGGCGTGTCGCAGCATAATACATGGAGCTCGGGGACTAGCTGTGGGGGTATTAACCCCTATACCCTTACAGGTAGGCTTGGGCCGGCCCGGACCAGGGGGTCTAGCCCACTAGAAGACGACGCGCGGCTCGGCCAATCTGTTCGGAGTCCTACGCAAGGAATCAAGACAGATTTGGAGATCAAGCAAGATCCTAGTCAGTTAGAATAAGAATCCTTATGTGGCCTCTTATGGCAATTGTAACTGGTTAGGATTAGTTTCTAGATCTATAACCCTGCCCCCCGAACTATATAAGGCGGGCAGGGGACCCCTCTAAAAAACATCTCTCATTGACATACAGTAATACAATCAGACGCAGGACGTAGGTATTACACCTTCATGGCGGCCGAACCTGGATAAAATCTCATGTTTGTCTTGCGTCACCATCTTGTTTGTAGATTGCGCATCTGTCTGCCGACAATCTACTACCTTGGGCATACCCCTAGATAGGCTGCCGACCATATTCCGTCGACACTAACCATCACCCGAAACTAAAGGACCTTTAGTCCCGGGCTGTGGCTTCACCTAACCATCACCCAGAACTAAAGGACCTTTAGTCCTGGGCTGTGGCTTCACCTAGGACTAAAGGTCCCCCTATATACCGCCCCCTCTTTCCCCCTCCATCATCTCTTGTTCTTCACCGAGAGCCACCACGCCGCCACTGCTCCTCATCGCCTCTAGCACCACCTCAACACACGTGCACCTCTCTCACCATCTCCACCGGTGGCCCGGCTGGCTCACACCTCTCCTGTCCAAGCGCGATGCGCAGATCCAAATCCACCACCGTCGTCCTCGCCCCTCACCCAGATCTGATCTGGAACCGCCTCCGTCGTCGTCATCACCGCCTCGTCACTCGTGCTTCGTCGCCAGCCCACACGGGCATGCCTCCTCTCTCTGGCTAGCCGCTCATCCTCGCCGAAGTGCCTCGTCCTCGTCATCACCGCCTCGTCACTCGTGTGTCGTCCCCGGCTCCACGCACTGCATCGCCGCGCACTCATCATCTCCCTCGCTGGAGCTCATCACGCCCTGCCGGCCTCATCTCCATGCCATCCTCACTCGTCACCCCACCGGCCTCGCCTCGAGCTCGTCACACCCCACCGACCTCGCCACCGTCATTCACGCATGCCGTATGTCAGCATCCTCTGCTTCCTCGTCCTCTGTGATCAGTGGCGGATACAGTGTATATATGTGTATATATGTGTGTGATATAACGATGATCATGTTGTACATGTATGTGAGTGATCAGTGGCGGATCTAGAATTTTGTTAAAGGGAATGCCATACCAAAATTTCACATGTATTTCGGTAAAATCTATTTAACAACTCGGTAAACAGTTATAAAAATTTGCTACTCAATTCGGCATATAAGCAAGAAAAAATATGATAAGTCTTCAATTTATAGATTAGTTCCTCTATTTTTTATAAGGCGCACACGTATATCAAGAATCGAACTTTAATATCTTTGACCAATATTTGACTAACAAATTTGAATTATTATAGATTTGTAATTAAATGTACTATTCAATTATCATAAGTTCATAAATATCAATAATATAATATAAAATAAATTAATGGTTACAACATAATTTAGGAGACCGTGTCATGCGAAACTACGCCGTTGATGTAGGAGTACAAAGTTGAAAAATTGTATGAAGTACAATACGGATATATATCAAGCGGACGCCGCCGCCCGCAAGCTCGCCGATGTCGAGTAGGTCACTTAGAAATCATGCCTTTTATTTTTTAGAATTAATTTTTCCATGAAATGAAAAACTTAGAAAATAGTTAGAAAATTATAGAAAATCCGTACTAGTTGAACTTGCGGACCGTGTTCATCTCGGCTAGCTTGTTCTCTACCGAGCGGTAACGAACGTCAAGAAGGAGCTTTGATTCTACGAGGGACAGCGGCAACGGTCATGGAATACCTTGTTCCCTTCCTCGTAGAATCAGAGCTCTTTCATGGCCAAGTACGGTGCCGTCCGGTGGAGAAATGCTCACTGAGATGATCACGTAAGCAAGGTCAACTAGTACGGGTGGTTATTTATTTAAACATGTTTTTGAGCTAGAATTTGATGGATATTTGATAACTTCAGACCTACAAATGTCATCTACAAATGTTACTATCATCGAGGTGGCACGTCCTGCAGGAATCCATTTTATAGATATAGTTTTTATTTTTTATAGATATATCTAGTGGTGTAAAAGCTAGATGGTTGCCCCGAGAGACAACATGGATGAAGAAATGATGGATATTATCAACACCGGCACTCAATTTGCCGATGGTGACCAGCAGGATGTAGATGACAGGAGTCAATACCTGGCTCTTGAAGATAACCAAGAAAATATTGTGCAAGAAAATACTGACGAGGTATATATATTTATATATATATATTTGAATATTATATATATATTTGAATATCTATCATCTATTATGTGTACACATGATATTTATTTATTCTTTGTCTAAACATAGCCCTCTAGATCGATGACCACAATGGCGAAAAGCAAAAATATTCGAGGTCCGAAAAAGCCATTGGAGGGGCGCTACATAATATCAGAATTCAATATTGAGACAGGCGAACCACTTGGTCCACATGTGAGGAAATTTGTGCAACACTGTGGGTGCCTTGTAAGGGATAGACTTCCGATCAGTGCCCGTGAATGGAAGCAAAAGATCAACGAGCCTCATGTTAGTTTTGTCTCTGATCTTGATAAGAATTTAATTTGGGATGATATCCTTCAACATTTCACGTTGCAAGCAGATGATTATGATGATATCAACGATGATGAATTGAAGGAGTTAGTTCGAAAGTGGGCTATGAAGAAGATGGCCACACAATTCCAGACTTAGAAGAAATCCCTATACACGAAATACGTCAAGAAGAACCTAACGCCCAATTTCAATACTAGTGGCCCGCTCACGAAGTTGAGGCCTTACTGGAATGATTTTGTACAGTTCAAGACATCGGAAGAGGGTGAGGAACGGGTGAGAAGGAACCAAGAGAATGCCCAACAAAAGGTATACCACCATGGCATGGGATCAGTTGGCTACGCGACTGCCATTCCCAAGTGGGAAAACATGGAAGCGGACATTCTTGCCAAGGGTATCACACCAGAATCACTCAATGGGCCCAAACACGCGAAGAATTGGTTTTCGCTCATGGGGGAAAACTGGACCTAGAGACCGGTGAAAGCTCTAGTTTGATTTTGGTTAATTGATGAAATCCTAAGTGCTAACCTAGTTTATCAAGATGATTATGAGATAGGTAGCACTACTCCAAGTGATGAAGCAATGGCGAAGATCATGACAATGGTGATGATCAAATGCTTAAACTTGGAAAAGAAGAAAGAGAAAAACAAAAGGCTCAAGGCAAAGATATAAAATATAGGAGCCATTTTGTTTTAGTGATCAAGACACTTAGTGAGTGTGATCACATTTAGGATAGATAGCCGTACTATTAAGAGGAGTGAAACTCATATCGGAATGCGGTTATCAAAGTGCCACTAGATGCTCTAACTCATTACATATGCATTTAGGATCTAGTGGAGTGCTAACACCCTTGAAAATGTTTGTGAAAATATGCTAACACATGTGCACAAGGCAGTTTCGGGAAAATGAAATGTGTATTTTCTATTGCGCTGGATGCAAAATTCTTGGTGGTTGGCACACTTGAGCAAGGGTGAAGAAGTTAGAGTTGAAATGGAGTTGGTCGAAATGATGCTGGCATCGGTCTACTGACCGGACGCTGGGTCACTCAGCGACCGGACACTAAAAGGCTGCGTCCGGTCGAGCTGTCAGACGACACAGTCGCTAGGGTTGAGCACCGGACGCTGGTCTGCGTCCGGTCAAGGTAGACCGGACGCGTCCGGTCGAAAAAATATGCCTCGGGGAGCTTACTGGAAACGACCGGACGCTGGGGCTTCAGCCTCCGGTCAGTTTTACCAGAGCATCCAGTCAGCTTCGTAGCCGTTGAAATCTGACGAACAGCGTTTGAAGCTGGTAACGCGTGGCATCCATCGGGCGACCGGACGCTGAGGGCCAGTGTCCGGTCAGTATGACCGGAGCGTCCGGTCAGAGCGCGTTTTGCCCAGTGAAGGGGTATAACGGCTCTATTTGATGGGGGCTCTATTTATAGCCCCATGGCCAGCTCAAGGGATAACTCTTGCACATTTTCATTGACATAGCAACCTTGTGAGCTTAGCCAAAGCCCTCCCACTCATCTCCATCATTGATCCATCATCATTGTGAGATTGGGAGAGAATCCAAGTGCTTTGCTTGAGTGATTGCATCTAGTGGCACTTGGTATTCGTGTTGCGCTGCGGATTTCACTTGTTTCTCTTGGTGGTTGCCACCACCTAGACGGTTGGAGCAGCGGTGGAGGATTGGCACGAGTCGGTGATTGTTCGTGGCCGCCTTCGGTGATTGTGAGGGGAGTTGTACCTTCCCCGGTGGAGTGCCGAAAGGTAACTTTAGTAAATTGCTCGTGTCATTGAGTTACCTCACTTATGGGTCGGTTCTTGCGGTGTCCTATCATGTGGACGAGGTTTGTGAAACACCTCTTAGCCGCCGAACCACCAAGTGTTGGTCGACACAACGGGGACTAGCGTGTTGGCAAACACGTGAACCTCGGGAGAAAAATCGATTGTCTCTTGTCATTTGCATTCTCCCGGTGATTGGCTTGATCTTCATCTTGTGATTGGTTCATCCCCTACACAGCGGTATAATCACCCTACTTGCTTGTTTACATTCTTGCAAACTAGTTGATACAAGCTCTTTAGTGTAATTAGAATTGAGAGCTTACTTTGTTATTTACATTCATCTAGTTGAGCTCTTTAGACTAGCAAGTTTGTGTGCCCAAGTAATCATTGCAACTAGAATTGTTGGATAGGTGGCTTGCAACCCTTGTAGAGCTAGAGCAAGTTTGCATTACGCTATTTGTCATACTAATCAAATTACTCTAGTTAATTTGTAGATTTTTAAATAGGCTATTCACCCCCCCTCTAGCCATATTAGGACCTTTCAACCGGGAAGCTAGTTCATGGCCCAAAACTTGAAAGAGCAACACAAAGATTTTTGTATGCTCTACAAGCTAAAGCTATTGGTGCGTTTAGGCCTAATAGAGAGAAGGATGAACTGACGTATGCCATCGGGACTGCTAAACACAGTGGTCGAACAAGAGGTTTAGGACAGAATATTTCTTGAGAGCATGGTTTCCCTAACGACAGAGATACCTATAGAAGCCGGTAGAGAAGGAAGGATGAGGAAGCAGCGCGGATCAACAGGTTGGAGGAATATGTTCGTGAGTCACGGGAGGCGTTGCTTCAAGCATAGGAGCACGAAAAAGACATGCAAGCTAGAATGCAGGATGAAATCATAAAGCAAGTGCAAATAGCAATGAGTGCCTAAAGGCAGACATCAGATCCAGGAATCAACATTAATATTAGCCCACCTAATCAGTTGAAAAGCAGCTACGCTTCCACGGAGTTGCCAAATCAAGATGAAGCAATGCTACGTTTCCCCGTGGATGATATCACTGCACTGTTTACATCATGTGAGCTATATATTCCAAAAGGAAATGCCACAATCATGATGGCTCTCGATGTTTTTTCTCCTCTAGATCCTACCAAGACACCAAGAATCCATAGGGTAATAATATCACCTGGATATGTTAGCGTCTTAGTGGATAGAGTTAACAAAGGTTTTAGTGATCTGGCTCTTGACATTCCAGGAGGTGATGGGGAGAAGACTCTAGGAGAAGCAGAGAAGACATTCATACTATGGCACAAGCGCTACATCATTATTCCCGAGATCTGTCCACCGCTGCTTCCTCAACTGTCAGACAATAGGTGTGGCCAAAAGTGAACGAAACAATTTTTTCACTAATTTTCTATTGACATGCATAATTAATAATAATAATTTCTTATACCTAATTATTCTTTTTTGTACTCACACAGCAGGGCCTCCGTCAACCTAAGTCCAATTATTCAATCTCTAGATCATCGTAGTGCTCCGGGCAATCAGGTGGCAACGCCGCCACCGTCGCCACCTCCAAGGAGGTCTCCAACGCCTCCAAGGAGGTCTCCAACGGCTGCCCCGCCTTCCTTGATGACCAAGAAGCAGCCAGCTCCTAAGAGGTCCGCCCCGCAAACAAAGCCATTGGCCCACCAGCCGTCAAAGAAGAAAGCCTCCTCTAATCCAGTTATTTCCCAAAAGCTATCTTACGAGAAAAGTGAAAAGGAATTAAATGCTGCAGTACAAAAAGATGTGAGCAGTTTCTTCGAAAAAGTAAGAAAGCAACGAGAAGCGAGGGAGAACCCGGAGAAACCGTACTTCTACCTACCTCCAGATCTTCTAAGAAAGAAGGTGGACCAAAAAAAGTGAGAATCTTAAAAGACCCTGCCAAAATTAGACTACGACCGCTCTCTCACCAAGTCATTTGAGGCGGCGCAGAAAAAGACTAGAGCAGGGAAAGGTGTTGCACAACTCAGACAACAATCGCAACAATCAGTCCCCCCTCTTGTCATTTGTAACGAATATGGTTCTAAGGTTCAAACTTAGACATACTAGACGTCGATTTTGAGGGCCTGGCTTGGTTTTACGAGGATACTGGTTTGGACCTTGCCTAAGGGCTCGCTGAAGGACCATCTGCTCCGAAAGTGGATCCTTGGAAGAAATTTGAACATGGAAAGAGTCTATACAACCCTGAGGCCTTAGGTGAACTGGGTACGCAAATGTACCTGTTAAACAAGTGGTATATGGCGGCGTGTGAACGGGAAGAGACCTTTGTTTCTGTCAGAGTTAGAAACTAACATTACTTCTGTGGCGATGACATTATATATGTCGAGTTTTCAGAATTACACCAACTATGCCACTTGGACTCTCTCGACAAAAGTCTCATTAGCTGCTATTGTCTATAAGTGTGATTATTTTCTACTATTAAAGTGTATATATATATAAAGCTACATGTATATATATAAATTATATATCCTAACACTATATTTTTATATATGCAGATATGAGATGACAGAACTCATAAAGAGAAAGGATAATGATGTTGGTTTCGTTGATCCAAATGTCGTATTCAAACACCCTAATCCCTCGCCTCAATAGAAAGCTGAACTCGAGAAAAATCTCATGAGGTTCTTAGTGAACTAATAAAACAAGGACATACTCTTCTCCTACAACTTTAAGTGAGTGTTAAATAATTAATGTCGATCATATGGACATTTGTTCAATTATTTGCTTACTATCTAAGCTATCTCTCATATATATATGTGTATAAAAACATATGCAACAATCACTGAATATTGATGGTCATCGATATGGCCAATAGTCGGTTGAGCATCTTAGACTCGTTAAGAAAAGAGCGAACAGAGTACCAAGACATGATAGATATTATCCAAGGGTAATTTAGTCTCTCTAGCAACTATATATACCCCGATCTCTTAACTGTAACAATTATTAAAGGACAAATTAATTTTTTATTTTATTAGGCGCAGTATTTGGAAAAATTTCGTTGAGGAACACCACATGAAACATTGTAAAGCGCCACTAGATGTAATCGCACACCAAGTAAGTACTAGCTATATTTATATATATATATATATAATTCAATTAACACCATGCATGCTTTCAATTCGCCGGATCTTTTTTCTCGTAAAAGTGGGTTCTAAGGCAAAAACAGGGGAACAACTACTGCGGATACTATGTTTGCGAGTTCATTATGGCGTACGCAAAAATAACTCCAAAAGAGATCCTCAAAGTACGTTATATAAATATATTCATATATTCATAATTTCTTTTATTGCTCATATATATAAGTAATCACGTGACCAACACACACATATATATATATATTAATACTTTTCCTTTAACTTTTATTGAAGACTCTATGGTTGAAGAAAAAGTCATACGACGTGACCAACTGAAAGCAATTCAAGAAACCATAGCAGGATTTCTTAATGACCAGGTCTTAAACCCCGCCGGCGAGTTCTACAATGACGTGAACGAAACATGGAAGCCAAACCAGATGGAGTGAATTTGTTATCCCAACGATATGATAGAATATACAATGCAAGCTTTATTTGTAATATATATATACATATTATATGTACATAAAATAACGTACAATATATGTATATGCATGTAATATATACGTTAGTTTTATACTTTAGTTTGTACAAAATGTTTGAACATTATAAGCGTGTACAATACGTATATTATTAGCAGCGTAGAATGCGTCTTCGAAAACTTATTCGAAAACCAAAACAAATCATCAATTAAAATTAGAAACAAAAAATAAAGAAAAAAAAGAAAACCTTTAGTCTCGGTTGGTAATACCAACCGGGACTAAAGGGCCGGCCCACGTGGTCAGATCGGGAGGCCTCTTTAGCCCCGGTTGACCTTTAGTCCCGGAAGAGAAACCGGGACTAAAGAAGATGCCTTTTAGTCCTGGATTCGTGCTCCCGGTTGAGAAACCGGGACTAAAGAGGTTTCCCAATCGGAAGTACAGCCTGTTTCTATACTGGTGCTTCCATATATCACTCCGTATATATTACAACTTGTGTGCAAGTTGCAGAAGAAAAGATGTTCGTGCAGCTGATTTAACTTAACACCAAAGGTTGGAGCCGATATTCCCTTTAGATCAAATCAATTCCACGTGGTGGCCATGTTAAATTTGTCCCCTTTATCAATCAAGAAATCTCTTGGATCTACCTATATATACTTAATAACATAAAAAAATATCAAGATCTAGTAATTTACGTATCCATTCTGCAGTAAAGCCAAGAACACAACTAAGAAACAGTATTAAACTAGGAATAGTGACTGTACTGGTACGGGCTACTTGGAATATAAAAAGATCAAGCAGTTTTCTAGAACCTTATAAAAAAGCAGTTTTCTAGAAAGCATTGACCCACCATCTAAAAAACAGTGATAACACATTTATAAAAACTAATAAATGGCCCATTAAATACATGTACAAATAGTTTCAAAATTATTGATCTAGACTAGAGATGGGATTAGAGTTGTTGCCACCTTATCTTAGTGACATTTCCGTACCGCGTTTGCACCTGTTTTGCTGCTCTTTGGTTCTGTTCGCTTGAACTTATCAGCCGTACCGTTTCAGTAAAATAATAATATTTTTCTCCCACAACAAATCAGTATTAGCATCGGCCGTTTTTTCAGCCAGCCGAACATGGCCTTTATATGAACAAACCTAAGGCAGTTAGAGTTAAGCATCATCATCATCATCGTCATCATCAAAGGTAGTGGCATTATGCAGTGCGTGCCCCAGAAAGCAGGAGTGTGCTAATTAAGGACAGTACTAGAATGGAGTGTGTTCACCAAGCACCTGAGTTGGATTCTAGCTGTGCCATTGCTGCCCTCTTCTGAGCAACTTGCATCAAAGGTAAGTAGCTTCAAAAACCAAAGCCAGCCCTCTTCCGCTCCATTCTCCCCTGCCGGCGACTTTACAGAGCAGAATGCGCCAAATCTGCCGACTGAAAGTGGGGCAACAAGTTCTTGAACAGAGCTGCAGTTGAAGAGTAGTTTATTCTTCGACGATGCTGTCAGTGGCAGACCATAATAAGATGAACTAATGATGCTGTTTACACTGCTGTATCATGTACTATTTTAGTGTAGTATAAAGTCTGCCCGTCCTGAAAGGGAATAGGCAAATCTAGGCTAGCTGCCAGCTA